>NC_139951.1:34229613-34462113 GCF_963454915.1 Gymnoscopelus microlampas | reverse complement strand
ACATTGTCACTGAGGCAAAAAAGCAAACAGTGGATATTTGCCTGCCGGACTCAAATCAACTCACCCGTGTCCTGTGCAAGGTGGTTTGCAGTTGCTCAGATGGAAAATAAAGAGACATTAATTTGGCTTGGCATACGTGACGGAGACCATTAGGGAGCATTATAGAGGATGAAAAGAAAGAGTAACACAACATGGCTGGTATTTGCACAAGCAAATGATCCACTTCCACACTATTCTTATCAAATCAAGCATGTGTACCAAAGGCACATACCCTGCTTTGTTGCTCCACACATTGCCCACCTGTAGCAAGGTTTTTATAGTTTTCTTTATTTCTTTATTTCTTTATTTCCTTATGACTTTTTGTTTTCCATTTCAGTTTAGTTTTGATTAGTTGGCATTCTACTTTAGTTTCGCTTTTAGTTTTTTTTTAAAATAAAAGCTAGTTTAGATTTTGTATTTTTTGTATTTGAATCAGGTTCATTAGGATTTACCGCAAGGTTGTGAGCTTGTAGATCTGCTATTTGTGCTATTTCTTTATTCTTAAAAATGTATTTTCTCAATGACTTTAGTTAGTTTTAGTCAGTTTTGTAAATCCACAAAACAGTCTCAGTTAGTTATCATTGTTTGTAAAAGCCTTGTTTGTATTTTTATTTCAGTTAACACATTTTCTTCCTGTTATTTAGTTTCTGTTAACTATAATAACTCTGCCCTGTTGATTTCCCTATACTAAGCATGGACAGATGGAAGCAAATCAAAGCCTGACAACTGTGTCTGATGATTAGTTGTGAACACTTTACAGCACTCAGCGATTACTTTGTGAAAGAAGCTTTCACCATCCATGGAAATTGCAAGTGAGTCACAGCTAGCTGGATTTTGTGTTGTTTTCCCTCCTCTTAGAAGAAAACCCGGGACTGTTTGTACCTTCTGCAAAGTCAAATGCTTTCTACAATAACAGGCCACCTCTGTTCTCAAGAGGACTCAAAATCAACTCATCACCTACAATATATAGTGCGATCAGGTTCCGTGGGTACTAAAGAAGTCAGACATTGTCTGGGCCCAGGTGAAATAGGCTGTATTTTATGGCCGTATGCACCCTGACAAACACGAAAAAGAGCCACTAAATGCCACTAAACGCTTCTCTTACTGTATTAGCCTATTTGTCAGAGCTGGTCGTATGCTATGGTAGTATGCTAGTCTAATTTATGAGTCCGGCAGATATATCTGCCGGGCTCATAAATTTGACTTTATCTGCATGTAATAAATTAAGCAATGGATGACTTATGGTTGCGTTTTTATTTCACGGATGTGTCACTCCTTTTCAAATGTTTGAGGAGGCTGTGTAGAGTATTAGTGATTTCCCAAGCATGCAGGACATTTCCCCTGACAGACACTGTCTCAATGCATGCACACACTCTCAATAAGGCACACATGCACTTACTGTATGAATGTATGTACATGAATGTACATACTGTACATTCATGTACAGTATGCACGCACGCACGCACGCACGCACGCACGCACGCACGCACGCACGCACGCACGCACGCACACACACACACACACACACACACACACACACACACACACACACACACACACACACAAAGTTGTTTCAACTGGCCCTGACCACACATTCCTCCATAATGCCATACTGTAATGCCACATCACTGTGATGTGCCAGGGAAGTCTTAGTTAATAACCCTCCTGCTCCGAGGGACACAAATATACTTTCCTCAGGCTCTCTGGCCAGCGCAACACAACTCACATTAGTGACCTCGGCCTCTTCTCTCTTTGCATGCATATACATACCAGGAGGCTGTGCATTCTAAATGCCCATGCCAGTAGGCCGTGTTATGCCGGTGTCATGATTTGCTGCTGCAAAATAGTATTGCTGGAATAAGTGAAACGTATCCGCGGTGCCCTGCTGTGGTTGGCCATAGGAGTTTTTATAAAAGCACAGCAGCGGCACGACTTAATGAGATTTATATGTGAGGATTTTCTATTGCTCACATCATCCTCTGGCATAGTTTATCATCTCGCTGTGCGACTTTCTGACCTCTGATCATGGAATCCACATCTGAGAAGACAGGAGAATGTACTGATGAATGTCATCATCAGCCTCACATTTGAATAAATTTGACGTTAAGGTCTCTCCGGGAAAGTTTATCATTCAGATGAAAAATCAGGATAGGCAATTAATGTGGTTCAGTAGATTGAAGCTTGCACTAAATTACTGTCACCTTTAAAGTCTGGACCCCCCGCTTTCCACCGCTCTCTCCTAAATTCACTGGGTTTTTTTTGTTGCTATGATTGTACGCTCAGTTGCCCATGACTGATTAGCCACATTATATTCCACTAGCTGCTATAGACAGATTAGGAGCCCACAGACCATTTTCTCAGGGCAATTTCATCTCCTCAGCTGAACCACAGCAGCCACAATTAGGCCAACAATAGGATGATGTCATAGGGATAAACATGTGTCTATTAGAGCGATAAAAAGTTAAAAACAGCGTTGGATCATTACGAGTCTGTATAACAAACACATCAGTAAAGTTTTAAGTGATGGAAACGTACCTGTGTAGGTCATAGCGTGTGTGTGTGTGTGTGTGTGTGTGTGTGTGTGCGTGCGTGCATGCATGCGTGCGTGCGTGAGTGCGTGCGTGCGTGCGTGCGTGCGTGCGTGCGTGTAAGTGTAAGTGTGCCTGCGTGCGCTTGCATGAATGTCTGTATACTGTTCCCTCAGGACTGACGGAGATGGACTTCCACTAACAAACAACCCAGTTCTACCAGCTAAATCAATTGCAATACAAGGCGAGATGGACACATGCACGCACTTGACGTTGACCTCTTCTCAGACAGCACACATGGTGTGATGTACTATAGGCTATTTGCCAGTGGCACTACAGAGCAGACCACAGGTACCACAACATGTCCTGAGGCAAAGCCCCAAGCCAGATATCACTCCAGAGATTTAGTAAAGCCAAATTGCAGTGGCTGAGCTGCATGAACCTCTTTAATCCATTAAAACCGGGAAAGCATCTGTGCCATTTTAGATTTTAGCTGTATATAGCAACATAAGTTTTTCAAAAAACTTTGAAGGCATTTGTAGAATTGCAGACATCCATACTGTTTGCCTGCAATTGGGAAACATCCTGGGCGGAGGATGGGCGGAAACATGGGGGGAAAGGCCTGAATTGAGCTCATGCCTCCTTCAATGCATGAGGAGTTAGCAGGCCGCTTCTTATCACCAGACAGGGGGGAGTTTACCCGGTAGGACGTAGCGCGTGGCAACCAGTTCCTTTCCCCTCCATAAGGCACCCCGGCTGACCAGGATATACAGACCAGATATAGAGATGTTTTTTTGTAAGGGAGCCTATTTCTAACAAAAATGCCATATTTTGGAACCCCAAATTGGAATTGCACATTGAGGGTTCTCTATAGAGTGCACCTCCAAAAGCTTTTTGACTTCGAAAAATCGAAAAGCCCATTCATTTGTGAAAAATGTGTGGGCTTTTGATTTGTGGCACCCTATAGCGAGCACCACAAATGCTATAAATTGTGCTATATGACATAGAAACACTATTTCCCCCTTCAGGTCCTAACGGCTGCAACCCATGACTTATATGTATGGTACACAGCTCTGGCTATAGGCAACCCAGTCTGGCGGAGATATGAGCTCTGCAGAGCGCCCCTCTCTAGTTTCTTATTATGGCTCCTGTTTCTTTATAACTAGGTTGATCATTTTGATAGGTGAGTGAACTAACCAGTGGAACAATTCAAATCTACTTGACCTAATTTTGCTTTGTTCATACGCATTCTTAATCTCTTATTACTTGCTTTTGGTGAATGGCCTTCCCATGATGTAAATGTTAAAATGTTATTGTGATGTTCTTAATGATTTTACACCGTGGCATCTGGGGGCCAAGCCGTCTAGAAAAGGGTCTGTGTGTGTGTGTGTGTGTGTGTGTGTGTGTGTGTGTGTGTGTGTGTGTGTGTGTGTGTGTGTGTGTGTGTGTGTGTGTGTGTGTGTGTGTGTGTGTCTGTCTGTGTCTGTCTGACTGACTGTCCAAAGCTAATCAGGGATCAGGGTTAGGCTTAGTTATACATGCACATATTTGTGCATAACCATGTTTTGAAGGAGAGAAGATACTTCTGAAATATGGATCAGACTCAATTGGATTATAAGGACCATGAGAGCAGTTCTACAGGTAGGATGAACATGAAAAATGCATGTATCAAAACACCCATAGGAAGATTCTTTGATCTGAGGGCTTGACGGATGCTAATGTGTCATATGGTAATTCAGTTCCAGCAGGCTACTGGAGGAAATTGTAAATCATATCAGGGGTGTACTGCAGTTATATACAGTAACTATGGCTTAAATAAAAGGGTTGGTGGTGTAGTAGTATCGGCCAAGGTATGGACATAAGAAAGCTAATTAAAATGATTTTCGGTTGTCATAACCAAATGGACCCCTTGGCTCATCTTCTCCCACCCCCCCCCTTTTCATCCAGAGGGAACACAGATTCCCTGAGGATACAACAGGCTTTGAGATAAGGAGAGACCTTTATTGCTCACTTGAATGTCTGCAAAGACACACTTCCTAGTTGGTTCTCTCTCTCCCTCGCTCTCTGTCCTGAACCTTCAAGATAAGGATGTAACCTGCAACTTTTATGACCTGGAAGAATGTCTTGGCAAGCGCTCACAATATCATACACACAGACCCACGGAACACACAAGTATCAGTGAGCAAAAGAAATGTGAATAAACTGATTACGTGTTATGTTCTGTGACGTTAAAATATATATAATTATTGTCCTGTATTGTGACCACAACAATAATATGTACTTTGGTGTTTTAAAGGGATGCTTTCCTTGTTAATTACACTTTGATGCTTATCCTGCTTTCTATTTGACGTAAAGCCTTCACGTCTAGTACCTAGACAATTCTAAATTCATCGTGATTTCCAATATCCGGCCGAATGTAGTAGTAGAAGGTCCCCAAGAAAGTTAGCAGAGAAATGTAGTTTTCATACTGTAATAAGGGAAGTGGCCACCCGCACAGCTGCCTCTAACACGCCCCCCAATGGGCCAAGAAGGATGGAGACTCCTCCTTCTAACTATAAGAAGCACTGGTCAGCCAGTTCTCACTCTCTTCCTGCTTCTCCTCGCTGCTACTCCTCAACCCAGCCTGACTTGATCCCAAAGGCCCAGGGGGGGGAGAGAGAGTGAGGGCCGCAGCGCCCGGACACTCTAGCTCTCCCACCGTACCCCTGGCAGACATTGACCGCTCACTGGACTCTGGAAAAGACTGTCACAAAAGGACTCCCAGGTCGTATGACTCTGAACACATGACGTTATGGCAAACAATTGATGATAGGCTGTATGTATGTGTCGGTCTCTTTCTTCCTAAAGGGCCCCATGATATGTCATTTTTCCAGGCAGCGTGGTAGTTAATTTCTGTTCAATTCTTTCCTCTCCCACACGATATCCTATGTTACACTTTAACTACTAAAACTTAAGCCCTCATTTCAGTGGGTGAACTAATACTTTGCTTTTGGTTCTAAGTTATCTAACTGGTCCTCTAGTTGACATATATTGATGGAGAAGGTGTTACATACCGGCCTCTCTCAAAATATGGTCTACAATAGGTCTAAGTCATGACCTTTGATGACAGCGCCAGCCTGTCATTAAACGTTGAATGAAAGAACACATAGATCACTTAGTTATGACGTACAAGGAAATGCATTGACATTTTGGATCAATTTTGTGTAGTTATTTACCTTAATAAATTTGGAGACTACGGTTATTAAGAAGGCGTGTGTCATTTCTTATTTCTCTGTTTACAGTAATACAATTGGGATATTTATTGCAAGTCTGACAAGAATTCACGTTACTATTACAGTGACGTAAGTTTCAATATATTATATATATTGTAATAATTCATAAATGATATTTATATGATTTATGGATTATTACGTCCTGTACCATGCTGAAGTTACGACCAGTAAGTAGGCATATTTGCTACAGGTGGTGCCCCGTGTGAGGCAGACTCTTATCCCAATACTGTAAACACTGAGATATCAAAAATAATATTTTTGAAAAAAAAAAAAAAAAAAAAAAATCATATTTTTTTTTTTTCTCGGGTAAAAATAACAATAATAATAGGCCAATTATTGTTGTTGTTTTCTTTTTTTTTCGTAATCAAGTTTAGTGAATTAAGTTGATCATAACTATATCTGTGCTGAAACAATCCGGTCTGCTGTCCCCAGTAGACGGACAGCTGAGTTGAGTAGCATTTAGCAGAAGTAAGAGCCTCAAGATTCCTAAGAACTGTTTTTAAGCAGTTGTTGGAAATATTGAGTTAAACCGCATGCTGATAACATCTGTGTGCAAGTTGATCCGCCCTTTTAAAACTGACGTCACCCACGTTTCGGCAGGAGCGAATGCGAGACACAGTAAAAAGAGTTTTTGTCTCCCCCGGGAAACGAATTAAGTTTTGCTTAAATGTGGGTTCAGCACTCTGAAGGTTGTTCAAACTTTTCTAAACTAGCTACTTAGATAATGAGATCCCTTCTAATCCTGACAAATTTGGTAATGGTTTCTAAGCATAACCAAGTGCGAAATTAGGTCTAAACTGAACTGAGTTAATAAACCAGTAAGCGGGTTTTTTAGCTCTAGTAGACCTCTCAAGCTGTTTAATACAGTCTAAAGGGAAGGGGAAATTCGAGTGAATCATTATGATAATGCTTACTTATCACTTGGAATCCCAAATATAGCTTACAGATCAGACTGAGTTAATAAACCATAAGCGGGTTTTTTAGCTCTAGTACACCTCTCAAGCTGTTTAATACAGTCTTAAGGGACGGGGAAATTCGAGTGAATCATTATGATAATGCTTAATGCTCACTGGGAATCCCAAATATAGCTTACAGACCAGAAGGAAAAATAAAAAATAATTAGTTGCTTTATTTTTCCAACTGGCCCGTGATTTCATCTTGACTGGCTGACCAAGTCTACAGGGTGAAATCTCAGTCACATGGGCTCCAATAAGACACCTACTCATTTCCAAACAATTCAAGACAAAGAGTAAACAGCCCTCTTGAATTTTATGGACTAATAGGTAAAGCCCACTGTGATTTAAGCACTTTGGACGGTGAGTGAAGCCCCTACCTTTAATCTGAGGGAATGAAAAGGCTTCCTTCCTCATGAGATGTTGTCCCTCAAAGTGCATTTGTGTAGCAATTACAGGCTACTATTTCCGGAGGTAGGGGGTGTTTGTGTCCCATTCAAAATACCTCTGATGTTTTTCTAACTGAATGCAAAATGGCATCTCCTATGTGAGTAGCAAGAAATGGTGCAAGACCAGCTTGCGAAACTAAAACAGAGTACCAGTCATCAGTCATCCGGGGGGGGGGAAGTTTTACAACTTCATGTGAGTGCTCTGCCACTCAGCTCTGTAGCAAACCCAAATGTTTATTCAGGCGTGGAAATGAATGACAAGAAACCACCCCTCCTCCTTCCCTGCTTGTGTTTGACATAAGCATGTCTGTTGAATGTCGTGATACTGTGATACTTGTGGCGTAGAGTACTAGGACTGAGACAATCAGTACCGATCAGCTTAAATGTTGTTGACTTACTCCTAAATTGAAGACAAGCATAGGAACTTTGATCATTTATTGAATAAAAGTTTCAAGATGGTTGTAGCCAATCTATTCCCGCAGACAAAACTTCTATTCGAGTTCCCATTTGATCTCAATCAATCTCAGCCTCTGATCCCCAACACAGCTGAGTTAGTAAACGTTGATCAGGACAATCTTTAATTTATACTAGCCTACGGTGGCTACATGGCTTTCAAATGAGCCCAAAATTCTGAAATGAATGACATGCAACTACTGGGTGCGATTGTTTGATTATTCCAAATTTTACCTTTGAGTTAATTTAATTTGATTTTGAATTCATGGTCGTTATTCTGTCGATCTAAAGCCATGATTCGTTAATTGTTAAGAGAACAACTACATACGATGGTTTAATTATGACAAAGTTCTGACTTAATCGAATTGAGTTTCAACGTGAAGTCATCATTTTATGGGGTTAATTAAAAAAATGTGTAGATTTTAAACAATTACATGCTAAATTGCTGTTAACATTTTTAACTTTTCGAATAAGGATTCAAATTGTAATGTACTTTAAGTTCTCTAATTTTTATCCTGATGATTTCAAAGTTGTATTCGTCTATTTAGGAAACAATCTTAGGCTATTAAATGATGAGAGTCTGTTGCCAGACGATTAAAACTAGAGGTTACGTATGTGGCCCCAGTTTCTTATCTTCAAAGTAATGTACTTGCATATGGGATAACATATGTAAGTGTATTATGAAGAGGAGACAGAATAACTGGAGGATATATATGTAAGCCCAGTTTTCTTATCTTCGAAGTATTATACTTGCATATGTTATCCCATATGGTAGGTATATTACAAAGAAGAGACAGAATAACTATAAGTACCGGATGTAACCCGGGAGAAATTACAGGCCCTATCATTTAAAAAAAATGTAGGTGACCACTGCTAATTTCACCATGATTTGATGGGAGCCTAAGTATAATTGGTTTAATGTTTCCACCTTAATTCAAATTAAGGACTAAACAATGTTATAGGTCAAACCTTGCCCAAGTCCTGATCAAAATGTGGAGTCGAGATAGAAACTATTTAAAAGTCAGAAGGCAAGGAACGGACAATTGATTTAGAGTAACGCTTGCACTCACGTGTGGTGTTGATTAAATCTGTAGAGTTTTAACACTAATAGTGCTTGTCTGGACTTTTGGAGTAAGCTCGAACATTTTGCCTTTTTCCCTAAGAAACCACGTTTCTCTGAGATTACCATTCTTAACTAGGCCCATAGTCCTAAATTTGTATGAGATGTAGTTCCATGCTGTTGTTTTGGTTATTCCGGGTCTCTGATTCTCTGGGAAGATGAGAGTGAAATTGCATTCCACTTCAACCCTGTTTACTACCAGTTAAATGAGAAAACAATGTCACTGCACACTACTGCATACTCAAAGCCCAAACGTTTCTGAAATATGTTAATAGGAAGTGAATATTTCATTTCAACCAGGGCTTAGTTTCTCTAAGTAAAAATAAATTGCTAAAACTATAATTGATCAAACCTCTAACTTTAAGTTTGTTTGTATAAATATAAAAAGGGTCTGAGAATGCTTATCTAGGGTAAAGTGATCTCAAACCCAAATTAAATATTTCAATTAACTAAAAGTACTTGGTCGTATGCCACTCGTACGCAATTTTTGCAACCTAGCCATGCTCACCAAGCGCTCAAGTGTTAAAAATCCAGTAACAGTATCACGATCATTCAATAGAATTCCGTATACGCTAGTGTATCCTTTCAGTGATACAGTGTTTACGTTGCCTGCCCATGCAGTAGATTGAGCTATCAATTTTGTTTGTTTTGACCACTCCAAAAAAAAAAAAAAGGAGAGTGCCCAAAACAAAGACATTTGTCCAGCACAAGGTGATTAATGCACTGAGAAAAGACTAGGTGAGTTGTATTGAGTAGAGTTGAGAGCCATGACTCCACCACTTCAACAAGGTGTAGATATCAGGTTACTCCAACTGACCTGTACAATTGGAGCTATAATAAGTCCCCTCCTGTCACAAGAGAAATAGAGTCATGCCCTATACTCTGTCACAGCCAGAACAGTTGGTATGGCGATTTTTATAAACAGCCATAGTTCAAGGGACGTAGTTTACCTGTTTTTGGGTATCAGTCAAGAATGACAGTTAGACCACAAACTACCGTGTTGGAAACTGTTGTTCAGTCATTGTCTCCTCTTTGCTTTCCTAATAATGGGGGACAAGCAGTTTTGATCTGCTAGTTTCCCCCGGACAAATGATGATGATAGAGTTGTGGGAGATATATACAGATAGTTTTGTTGTCTCCACCAAAAATCACAACACATTACAAATTTCATAACGGTGACCTACTGTACTATACTTTATGAGTGTATGTTGTTTCATATGGTTAGCGCTAACCGTATCTTAGCACCTCCCTACATAGCAGTGTAGTCAGATTCCCCAGAATCAAGGTCGCGTCACGGTTTGATAGACAGACCGCACGGAAAACCAATGCGCGTCCTCCCGTGACCCAACACCAAAAATCCTACCCTAGCCAAATGCTTTGAGGGGGGACTCTTAATTTATCATTAGTGTTGGTTAAACAATTCCTAGTACCTTTTGGTTTATGCAAGTCTATAAGTCTCCCGGACGGAACTTATAAGTGTTGGAATTGTGTGATATATTTTTGGGCACTGCCTAAAAAAAATAAAATAATAATCAATAACTTATGTGGTCTGCTATATTTTGTGCTTGTAAGGCGGGCATATGGTTTGCACGCGTGGTATGAGAACGCACACTTCGAACGTGTAAGAAACCACCCCATACAAACCAATATAGTGGTCACCCAAAACCCATAGGTGTTAATAAGTTAACTGCTTGATTCAACTTCAGGCCCATGCGGTGTTAAAAGGTCTTTCTTTCTTCTTTAGAACGACACAATAAGTTTGGACTGTTGTAAAAGGCTCTCGGCTAATGGAAGGTTTTTTTTTTAATTGCCTGCTCTCCAAGGGAATTTTGCAGACTGATCACGCTTATTCTGTGGTTTCATAATTGATTGAAACACGTTGTAATCCCTATACACCCAAGGTCGTAACACGGCCCATTGACGCCAAAACAGTGTTTCCCACTTTCCTCACAGCGTGAAGGTGGCATTGCTTTTCCAGCCACTTTCTGGCTATCTGTACCAAAACGCAGCTGTAAGATGTACATTTTGTCTATATTGTTTGCCCCTGGCTGCTTAATCAAAGCTGCTAAGCTGACCATGGTGTTAGTTTAAAACACATGTTTTCTACCTGTTCCTGACTGACAGGGCGAAGGCCACAGTGTGTTTAATCTGAGTGTCTCCCGAACGAAGGGATTGAAACCGAATCTAACAGACAATCTAGTTTAAATAGTACCTCTGCTGCTTGTATAATTTTGATACTGGACTATGATGTGGTGGGAACAGTTTTGAACATTACCTATCATTATTATTATAATCCATTGAATGAAAACATTCAATCAGGTAATACCATGGACCCTGACTATAAATTGAATTTAAGACATTTGTGAATGTCTATTAATGTACTATTTCCGCATGTTGTATAATCCAACCAAATTTATCGTTGACTAAAGTTAATACAAATTTATGTGTACAAAAATACATTTTAAGCAGGATAGAAGTCTATTCTCCTGTTTATTTGTTGTAATCCTAAATGAACAACATCCTTATTGTATACTATATATTATACTTTACCACATATTTATGGTTGGGCTTCCAATTTGAGAATACAATTATGTCAGTCCTAAACAAATTGTCAAAGAATGATCCGGCCAGGATTCATATACGTGCATTCGATTTGTTGGACTTTACATAATTTGATTACAACATTATAGTCAACTATGGTATCTTGGCTTGAGCCAGTATGAATCCTCTATTGTTAGTCAAGTTGAACAATTTATGGAATCCAATTCATACCTTCCCATATGCATCTGTTAATGCAACTGTTCAGTATCAATATTATTCAGATTAGGCGCTGTACGATGATACTGATGACCTATGCTAAGGCTAACAGGTTTCATCAAAGTGTTACTATGTCCAATTAAGATTGAACCCATGCATTAGTGCTATATATACTTTTTTTTTTCTTTGTAGCTCCTGTCAATAAAGCTCTTCTCCTTATTGGTCATAAGCTTAATGAATGGTTGAAGCTCAGAATAAATTAAGCACATTTGACATTTTCCACGTGGCATCTTAAGCCCGTGCCATTTGCTATTAGTAACTTAAAATGTGGGCCCTCAGGGGACCCACCACGTCTACACAGACACCCTGACCACTGGTACTCTGTTTCCCGCCCATGTAGTCTACTTAGTGGCTCGCTATGCTAAGCCACTTCACAGACCCCACCCTTTAGGTGATACAAAACTTGGCAATTTCAGGTGTGACATTATAATGCGGCGCTGATAAATCACTCCGTCAGGCCTCCGTGACTCATCAACTCCGCATCAAGGGGGTCAGTCATAAACAATGATATCACCCTAAGATTGCCAACTGTTGACCAAGTCTGTTAGACACAATTCAGGGACAGCAGTGCTGAATGCTGTCACAAGGTGCTCATCTCTGCCTATCTAATGATAGCTTAAGGGACCCCCAGGGTGACCCTAAGACCACGTGTAAGTTGTTTTCTAACTAAACCTATTTGACAATGGACCAAGGCTCAACAGCCATGACAGCATGGTGCCCAAATAGACATATTGACTTTAGGTAACTAATTAGAGGTCGCCATGTTTGTAGTTCTTTACTGTAGTATGGTTGCAGTTAACACACTGAAACAAAATCTCCGATCTCTCCCTAAACGAGTGACAATGTGCTATATAAGTCACAGCTACTTAGTGCCCGTGCCCAGCTAGGCCATTGGTTAAGACAAACCTGACAAAGGTTGCTGAAACCATAACTTAAGACACCAGTGTCTAAATTAAACCATCGCCACATCACTGTTAGTGCTACTCGGGCAGAAATAGCTGAAGGCATGTGTTGATTCAGAAACTGACACGAATCGGATCGGAAACTAACAACATCCTTTAGACATTCAGAGAAGACCACCCTTGCATGGCAAGTCAAGTGTTAGGACTCATTCAATGACTTCAATAATGCTTCGAAGGTTTCTTTTGTTTTGTTTATTTGTTTTGCTTGTCTGTTTTTCTACATAGATCCAAGACAAATGCCAATAGGGTATTAAAAACCAAAACTCTCTCCCACACATATTAGGAATGGGATAAGAGCCGTTATGTTTTTGATGGTTTTAGTTTTATTTTCTTTCAAAGAAAAAAACTCATTGAAGTAGGCCCACTTTCACAAAAGCCACTCTGACTGCATGCTACCCCCTGCCCGTTTTCCATAAAAGTCAGGGAAGGTCATTTAGTCCTCTAGTGTAGAAGTTGATAGGCGTAGACATCTGTTTTGCTTCATCCTTCCACTACAAGGTTAATGTTTCTCTCAGAGGCAACACCATAGACACGAGTACTATGCATGCCCCTTTATATGTGTCCCCCCTAGTATGATGTACCATTATCATGGCCCCACACAAAGAGCAGCCTGTACTCTGAATAAGGAAAGTAGAAAGGTATACAATAGATATTAGGTATAGGTATAGACCCCTAAATTCTAGACATCCTCTTGCTTTTCACCTCTGTGCTTCTCAACCTTGGTATGTGTGACTTTATGTGTGAAGTGTTGCCATAATGACATGTACAGATGATTACGGATCACAGAGGCCGGAAGATCTCTGGGCCGCGTCCCATATTGGGTTTTTGCCCTGCTGCTTTTTCTTTTTCTTTGTCTTCATAGACTGATGAATCCTTGATGATATCACAGATCCAGCAACCATGATGATGGATTTCGGCAGTGATCACAGCAATATCAGACCATCCCAGAATTGGACTTATGCAGAAGGGTGCATGTTTGGATGCTGAAGAGATGTATCGGGCTCCCGCCCCCACACGCTGACACAGCATAAAGACTAGAAGCAAGGCTCAGGACCCCTGTTGACCTCTGATCACAGTGACCGGTTTCACCCCAGCGGTCCCCGGAACACTGAGCCCCCACAGGGCCGTAGAGATAAGGAAGGAATGTCAGCCAGATCTCCTGTTACCAGTCTACTAAAGCTCTCTCCTTCTGCCTCCAGCTTCCCCACTCCTTGGACGTAAATGGGAGGGAGGCCTGTGTTATTCATGACATACAGGAAATGGATGTAAGAGACAGCCATGCCATCTCACACACACCCACACTCTCTCTCTCCCTCTCCTCCCCACTAGGACAATGGGACAAAGACATTGTGAAAATACTATTTCCTTAACCAAATGCCAACAAGCCTAGCCCCAGTTGGGTGAAGAAAGGAACCATTGCATATGTTGTGTGTGTCATCTAGAAATGGGTAATAGAACCCATATCATCATATGTGCTGTGACTTGTCCTCTAACCTTTTATTTTGTGTTATCGAAGGTCGTGACGTCAACGTTTTGTTTCGTCTGAGCTTGATAACAAAGGGGTGTTCTGTAGTAGTATCGGCCAAGGTATGGACATAAGAAAGCTAATTAAAATGATTTTCGGTTGTCATAACCAAATGGACCCCTTGGCTCATCTTCTCCCACCCCCCCCCTTTTCATCCAGAGGGAACACAGATTCCCTGAGGATACAACAGGCTTTGAGATAAGGAGAGACCTTTATTGCTCACTTGAATGTCTGCAAAGACACACTTCCTAGTTGGTTCTCTCTCTCCCTCGCTCTCTGTCCTGAACCTTCAAGATAAGGATGTAACCTGCAACTTTTATGACCTGGAAGAATGTCTTGGCAAGCGCTCACAATATCATACACACAGACCCACGGAACACACAAGTATCAGTGAGCAAAAGAAATGTGAATAAACTGATTACGTGTTATGTTCTGTGACGTTAAAATATATATAATTATTGTCCTGTATTGTGACCACAACAATAATATGTACTTTGGTGTTTTAAAGGGATGCTTTCCTTGTTAATTACACTTTGATGCTTATCCTGCTTTCTATTTGACGTAAAGCCTTCACGTCTAGTACCTAGACAATTCTAAATTCATCGTGATTTCCAATATCCGGCCGAATGTAGTAGTAGAAGGTCCCCAAGAAAGTTAGCAGAGAAATGTAGTTTTCATACTGTAATAAGGGAAGTGGCCACCCGCACAGCTGCCTCTAACACGCCCCCCAATGGGCCAAGAAGGATGGAGACTCCTCCTTCTAACTATAAGAAGCACTGGTCAGCCAGTTCTCACTCTCTTCCTGCTTCTCCTCGCTGCTACTCCTCAACCCAGCCTGACTTGATCCCAAAGGCCCAGGGGGGGGAGAGAGAGTGAGGGCCGCAGCGCCCGGACACTCTAGCTCTCCCACCGTACCCCTGGCAGACATTGACCGCTCACTGGACTCTGGAAAAGACTGTCACAAAAGGACTCCCAGGTCGTATGACTCTGAACACATGACGTTATGGCAAACAATTGATGATAGGCTGTATGTATGTGTCGGTCTCTTTCTTCCTAAAGGGCCCCATGATATGTCATTTTTCCAGGCAGCGTGGTAGTTAATTTCTGTTCAATTCTTTCCTCTCCCACACGATATCCTATGTTACACTTTAACTACTAAAACTTAAGCCCTCATTTCAGTGGGTGAACTAATACTTTGCTTTTGGTTCTAAGTTATCTAACTGGTCCTCTAGTTGACATATATTGATGGAGAAGGTGTTACATACCGGCCTCTCTCAAAATATGGTCTACAATAGGTCTAAGTCATGACCTTTGATGACAGCGCCAGCCTGTCATTAAACGTTGAATGAAAGAACACATAGATCACTTAGTTATGACGTACAAGGAAATGCATTGACATTTTGGATCAATTTTGTGTAGTTATTTACCTTAATAAATTTGGAGACTACGGTTATTAAGAAGGCGTGTGTCATTTCTTATTTCTCTGTTTACAGTAATACAATTGGGATATTTATTGCAAGTCTGACAAGAATTCACGTTACTATTACAGTGACGTAAGTTTCAATATATTATATATATTGTAATAATTCATAAATGATATTTATATGATTTATGGATTATTACGTCCTGTACCATGCTGAAGTTACGACCAGTAAGTAGGCATATTTGCTACAGTGGTAACTGTAACAAATATACTGTACTCTGCTGACTATAGAAAGTATATAAAAATGTGCTATAAAAAAACAAGAAGAGACATTATTCTCACAGCGATTATGACATGCCCAGAATAGGGTTCATAAGTAATCTATCTTGCCCAATTTCTTCCAAGTTCAGTATTTTGTTTTATACTATTAGCTCAATTATATTAATCATTAAAACTACTAAAAGGACAATAGGTTGAGGACAGAAAATAATTTAAGATTATTTTAATTTAAAAAAGTGTGAATGTAACAGGGTTGAAATTAGAGTAACAGGGTTGAATGGATACATTGCTGCTTTTGAATTGAATTGAATGAGTTTGGGCAAGGTCGCGTAAAAGCCCTGTTAGACTGGCCCAATTAGTGGCTTAGAATCAGTGCAGAGGCATGGCAGGGTGCAACCAAAACGTTTATTTATTCACCAGAGAAGAATACAAAAATGGAAAACAAAAACTCCAAAACTGGTGACATGGTGGTGTCCTCCAGCTCTCTTGTCCTACCACCAGTCCAGTCTGATGTTCACTGGCAGCCTTTTATACTCAGTAAGAGGTAATTAGTCTGGACTCCAGCATGTCGAGGGGCATATTCAAAAACATACATATACACAACACCAATTTGGTCATATGGTCATGAAGAGTGGGTCATGACCGAAAGAATAAGGTTGCGAAAACAAGCAGCTGAAATGAGTTTTTGCAGACGTGTGGCTGGCATCTCCCTGAGAGATAGGGTGAGAAGTTGAGTCACCCTCAAGAGACGCGGAGTAGAGCCGCTGCTCCTTCACTTGGAAAGGAACAAGCTTACTGCAGGTGCAGGTTCGGGCATCTAAATTAGTACGGATGCCTCCTGAGCTTCTCCCTAGGGAGGTCCTCGCTTGCAAGTCCCACTGGGAGGACCTCCTGGCAGACTAAGGACCAGATGGGGGCCAGTGTACACTTCCACACTGGCCTCGGGATTCCCCAGGAGGAAGTGGCTAATGTTGCTCAGGAAAGGGAAGTCTGGAGCTCTCTGCTTAAACTGTTGCCCCCGCGACCAAGCCCCCAGTGGTAGAACAGTGAAGCCGCCGTCGCCTGGTGGTCAAATCTGGGATTGCAACACTTCCGCCTTTAAAATGCTACTGCGCGTGCATCTACCGTTTGTGCGCCTGCTTAGGACCCGATATTGGTTCTTCCGGCAGACTCTATGGCATAGACCCAATGGACCCAACATTATACTTCCGGCAGACTTCCGGGTGCTTCAAATGCCACAGAGCAACTTTCATAGAAATGAATAGCTGGGGGCGGGGCAATGCGCCCTCTAGATATATTATAACTCTAGGCCCGCGACCCGACTCCGGTTAAGCGGTTGAAGATCGATGGATGGATGGACAAAATACACAACATCTCATCAACCCTCATCAAATTATATTAAACATATCCATGAACAACACAGTAAGTAATGATTCCTTCTTCACAATGATTCCTTCTTCACAGTACTACAATATAGTTGAGTGGTTATAGTCCCACCTGGGGAGCCAGAGCCCTTGTTGTCCCAGGTACGATTCCAGGCCAGGCCAGCAATGTGTCAATGTGTATCCCTGAGCAAGACTAATTGCTCCCCGAGCGCCGTAGGATGGCTGCTCACTAGTTATAGGATGGGTAAATGCAGACAATTTCACTTATGTGCAATTATACAGTGACAAAAAAACACCCCAAGGAGTGGGGACCAAAATTATTATAATTAACATAAACAATATCCTTAGAAATTCCAAAAGGACATCAAAATGCCACTCTGCCATTCTAAACAATGGTCCAGCCCAATCACACTGGAAAAATACATAACAGCAACAGGTAAATGTTAAACATTAAATCAAAGTTAACATTATATATTGTACTTTTCCTCAATATTGCACTCAAACATATTACCTTGGATGTATTGCACTTGCCCATCATGATTCACCAGTTCCAGGTGTAACTTGTCAGGGCTGAATGGCCAATTCAGCTAGACAGTGAACCAACTTAATGTTCACTTTCCAATAAATGCTTAAAATCATGACTGTGCATTTATTAACTGTGCAATGTACATGTGCAAAAGATAGGCGACAGAGGACCTGACCTCTGTGTTACAAGCCCCCTTCTTTAGACTAAGCTTCTAATGCTGTTTTGCATGCTTTTGGGGATTTCTCCCCACAGAGTTGAAGGGACCATATTGCATGGGGTGCTCAGCTACTTTAAATTCCTCACTTCAAAGGTATCATGTCATTTCTTTCTTGTGACATTTTCAAAGTGAATGCTTAAGCTATTCCTTTAGTTTCTCAGTAGGAATTTGGGGCTCTGTTGTTAACATGAATTATTACGCACACAGAAGGCTCTGACGATTGCTAGTGTGCCACACTCTTCAACTATGGTCACTCTTTGTCCTTTGACTGTTTTTTTGTCCCCCATCTCGACCTGAAGCCCCTTAAGGTAGCATGTGACTTCTGAATATGTACTCCAATTCTGGAACGACCCCATTGCTGTATAGGCTATATCTGGCACTGTTCTCACACTAAGTTTTTTTTTTTTTTTAAACAATATATTTATTTGGCATTTTCAGGTATATAACACAACAATATGGCAATTGTAGTAAATGTCTATAATAAAACAACAAACAAAAATAAAGCAAAAAGACAACACATAGCAATCATACATATACATAGCATCTGGCATCCAAAAACAAAAATTAAACAAAACGTTACAAAGACATAAAAACAAAACAAAAAAAACAACAACAACCAACAATTCTCACACTAAGTTAGCAAAGCTAAAGTTGGTGAAAATAAAGTTGTAAATTACTTTGAATAAACTGAAGAGGAAGTTTGGGTTTTGCAGGTATGAGCCAGCAAAGTCTTTCATACAGAACTCCCTACAAAAGTTTTCTCTGGTTGCTACTGTATGATGGTGGTCCAATTCTGTGTCGAGAAAACACATTCCACCACGTCAAACCTTTGAAGGTGTCGTTATGAGGACACAGAAGGTCAGAGAGAGCAGGTAGGTGTGGAGAGCACTGAAGCTATACAGAAAGAGATGGATGGATATTTTGTGAAGGGGGTTGCTGGGGGAGACAACGTGCAGAATGCATTATGTCACTGTGCACCTGACCTGTCAAATACAGGAAGGATGGCATAAAAAATGTATACGGTTCTTCTTGTGATTCCAGTGCAATGTAAGCACACAACTTTGTCCAATATTTTTCTTCTCCTACTGTATGTAAAGTTTTGCTTTTTCAGAGAGCTGGTGATGCATGGGTAAAGAAGTGGAGAGTCAATAAATGGCAAATAAAGTACCCCAAAAGGAAGTACAGTCTGCACACTGGTGATGCTGAAAGAGCTCCGCTGTATTTTATTGCGTTGTCAACGTTAAGATCAATCAGATCTTCATCAGGATATAAACATACGTTTATATATAGGTCACCATCCACACACTGATACTATAGGTTAACCCCAATAAGGCAAGTGAGGTCACCTGTTCACAACAATCAACTCATCAATTGTCTGGCTTTACATAACATAAAAATAAACAGTGTGCACCCATCCCTGAATCCAAATAGCAATAAACACATTTACATTTAAAGTATCCCAAGAATAATACATTATCAGGTACTCAACACAAGGGAACACAGTGACAAGCTACTGTACAGGACATCATGTATGAATTGTTTTTGTTTTTTGTTATTTTTTTATAATAATGATATTTACAACAGGGACTACATTGTAGGGGGATCGACAATAGAATCCCTCCAAATACAATACCCCAACACCCTATCTGTGGTCTATAAATCTTTAAGTCAGTGTCATACATCTGCAATAGGAACACCAAACAGAAAAATCCATTAATCCATCCATCTTCTACCACTTATTCCAGCAGAGAATCCATGACTTCCCTTTCCTGGGCCACATTTCAGCTAAAAGCCTATTTCACAGTCTTTGTCTCCCATGGCCATGTCTGAATGACATTCACTCTGAAAGAGTATATAAATGGAACGAAATAGAACTGCCTCAGAATTACAAATTGATAAAAAGGAACAAAACATGTTACTGTGTCATATGCACACCAGGCAACAGTTGCACCCATTTCGGATGCAGTCAATGCACTGAATGGGACATTATCACGTTTAATCAGACTATTGATTGGTCTGATCAAGAGATACTGACCTACCGACGGGGCTCAGTAGGTGTTTTGTATAAAGTATAGTTATGGACCGTGTCGGAGGCGCCTACTGAGCCCCGTCGGTAGGTCAGTATCTCACCTACTTAGACCAATCAATAGTCTGATTAAACGTGGTAAAGCCCCATTCAGTGCATTGACAGCATACAAAGCCGGTGACAGTTATCACGTCTTGTTGATGCTGAGAACTAAGCAATCTGGTGCAGAGAGAGAGAGAGATGGAGAAAGAGAGACAGAGACAAATTAAAATGTTCTTTTCTTTTTTGAGAAAACCTTCCATGCCACTTAATATCTGTTGATGTTGAGACTAGCTTGGAAGTATAATTTTAAGGGCCACTTTAATGGCTTCATAGATTTTTCATAGAAGGAAAGGAAAGGAGGAAACGTACAGACATGTCAGTCGTTTGTGATTTACATTTCCCCAAACACATCTGCAAAAGATCATGTTAAAGTTCAGTTTCCATGTTGCATTTTAAACTAAGCTCTCCCCTGCATCACTCCCAGCGTATTTCAGCTGCGCTCACTCCAACGAGAAGGTGAGCGGAGTGCAGCAGTTTTCGCCTTTAGAATCTCACATCATCCCTTAAAAATGGCCTGGATTGGAAGGCGCGCAACGTTAAAGCTCACATTTTTCCCTTTCATGTTGGTAGTGCAGCTTGTCAGCTGATGGGGGTTTGAAGTGCAAGCAGCAGGCACAATAACTGTTCATCAAGCAATGCATCAAGGCTCCAAATTCTTACCTTTAACTTATCTGAAATGACCATGCTGCCATATTGCAATGAAGTATGGGTAATAGGAAAAAAGGTGTCTTGGTAGCGGAACAGATTCTTTGGATTTTTACATGATGATGCAATTCTGTTGCGCCGTCATGCTCTGAGTGCATGGCAAAGATAGGCCAGATGAAAATCTGTTAGGTTCAAATGGTTTGAATTTGAAAACTTCTGTGGTGCGTGTTCATGCTTGAATAATCAAATTCATCATCTCTATTTTGAGAGGTGAGATACGTTGACATGTAATCTCTAAAATACTCTTGTAATCAAATTTCACTAATTACTAAGTGCTACCCTGATAACATAACATTGCCAGCTGGTTTCAGACAACAGAGTCTCATAAACAAACCAAAACTGCTTTGCTTTGATCAAACTTAAACTGAAAATTGTCTTTTTGGCTATCAAGAATCAGGCTTGTTCCATTAAATCTGACTCAAATTGGCTGTATGCTTTTTTTTCTTTAGATACCTACTGTTATAGCACATTTCCTTAAAAGAGCAACCGTATGTTTGCCACAAGGCACCTTTGTTCTTTCTTAATTGAAACTGACTGTGGGAATTTTATGGAGCAAAATAAATGCTTTTCATCAGACTTCATTCCTCCTACCAAACTCTCTTCACGCAACATGTCATGTTTACTCAAAACACTCCCAATATGGAAAACTCACCCATATATGTATATAAAAAAACAGGATCTCAAATTATATCAAGATAAAGATACATAATGTTACCAAGATAAAGGTACATGAAGGGCTCGGTGGTGCAATGGTAAGGAGGTACTGGGTGGGGGGGGGGGGGGGGGGGCGGTACCTGTCAGCAGGGAGTGGTGGGCGGGAGGAATAGGACGAAAGCTCTGTGTCCTCCCGGTGGGGGCTCCTCACTGGCAGGGGTGTCAGCGGGATTCAACACACACATGTGAGGAATCAATTGGCATAACAATTAAATTGGGGAGAAATAGGGGTATAAAGATACATCATTTTATATAGTATTCAATTCTGCCATAAATAATCTATTTTTCATGTAAATTATGCCATTTAGACAATTTAATTTAATTATATCAGGATCCCTCGGGCAGATTCATAAAAATATATTAAAACTGATGTTTGTGTGTGTATATACAGTATATTCTTTAACTCAAAGCTGTGATGAAAGGTTACCTACACTTAATGACCGACAGTAGCTGAGCTACGGTTAGCTTCATTGATACAGCTCTAGGTAAATTGTTGAATTTGATGGTACGGTACAGTATACAAGCAGTTTTAAAAATGGGGTCCTTGAGGGGGTTCTATGGGGTCCCCAGGCAAGTCAGGAGTATTTTGATTGAACTATACTGTAATTAAATTCACTTGAAATTAGAAATGTGTGAGTTTCAAATGCACCACTATGAACCTATTTCTCATGATGCACAGTTGTCTAATGTCATCCTACTATCCTACTATAATCCTACTATAATTCTAGTAACCTCTGTCTGTTTGTCTCTCTGTAGTGGTAGGTGAAGCTACCCGGTTCTCCTCACTGGCTGGACCAATTGCTCTGATTTTGCACACAGCCATTGACCATTACCATCTGAACTTAACTGTGAAGCCCGTTTTTCGATTTCATCAAATCTCAGCTTCTTATTAGCGTTTTTGTGTAAAACACTGTCGCCATGGTTACGGGGCTGCCCAGCTATGGGACGAACTGCCTCCCGGGTTGCCAGATCATGTGCGCATATCCCCCCACGGATGCGCTGCGCCGACCGGGTATGGTCTAGTGAGTCAATGTAATTATCATATCAGGACAGATGGCTGTCCATGCCCTAATGAAAGATTATTTGGATTATATTTACTATAGATGCATTTTAATACAGAAGATAGTTATACAGTACATTATGTATGGATTCATGTCTCGACTGGATGAGTCCCGGAACAGTATTATTGAGGATATAGTCAATCCTGGGAAGAGCTCTCTCTCTCACTCGTCCAGCGTTTATAAAGTGCAATTATGTTTGTTTCAAAGCTCCCCCCCCCCACAACACATGCATGGCAGTTTTCACATCAAACCCAGAAAACAAACTACTCAGGTAGAATAGTGACACATTTGAAACTCTGAGAATGTGTTAAACACTGTAAAAAGAGTGCTGCAGTTGTGAAAGCGTAAAACTCAAATGCAAAATAATGATTGCATAGATTTTAATGTAGCTTGTTTTTTTTTGCACATTATTCAAGCCTTCAAAACCATGTTTCTATCTTGCAAATTCCCTTTTTCATTTTCATTTCATTTCATTTCAGGCTTTCAAACACGTTTGAAAGCCTCCTGGTAGCCCTGGTGTGAACGCCACTCTCAAGTGAAAACTATGTCCAGAAAAGATCGCCTCCATCTCATCATCAAGGGCTTCTCACTATAAGGCTCAACATAGACACCACGCTGGGCTGTGGATCTCCAAGCAATCACTCTCGCGAAATTGGATTCTATTGAACGTACTCGGCTCTTTTCACTGAAGCATATTTGCGTCATGTTTGCGTCATGGGACAGTTAGTATCTAATGAACTAACAGCAGACAAACAGTATATAGAATAGTCTAGTTCCCAAAATCCACAGGGGAGAAGGGAACGTGAAAAAACTATGTGAAAAGACATAAAATTCAAACACAATTTGGGAATGCTGATTTTTCTCTATGCTGTCTTTCAATGTGTTTTCCCCCAATAATTAGCTTATATTCACAAACCAAACAAGAGTTTCCCTGTGGTTACTTTGTACTATAATGTGTGAGATTTGTAAGATGCAGCCCATACCTGTATATAGCCTGTACAGTAGAAATGGCCTGTACAGTAGTGACATGAGGACAGCATGGTTTTGTAGGAGGGAAGATAATTGAGCGATTGCCTCTATGACAAGGCGTGATGTTTTTTCCTTTCCCCCAGCAACCCCTTTAATAATGTGCACAGCTATCCTATAGGTGACGAGTGAGAGTCCAGCCTGTGCAATATGTGGCCCCAATTACCTCCCTGGCTCCTACAACGACCTTAGATCTCTCATCTATAGTAATCTCAAATCAAGATCTTGAAAGCTCTTAGCCTGATGGAAGTGGGTGACAGCTTTGGCAACCTTGTCCTCGCTACCAATCAGGACTGGCGAGTCGCGACACTACGGGAACACATGGATCAGTTGTCCAAGGCCCAGGGGCATGGCCCAAGAGAGCCGTCTAACCTTTAAATAATGGAGAAATGTGCTGGAATATGTGCTTTCCTGTCTCTGCCGTGGCTGGAGGCAAGCAGTCCTCCAGTAGAAGCTCATAAAAGAAACTCTATCATATGCTCTACCAGGAGAGGCTAAACGGTTTGGCAACGGTCCATAGAGTGTCAACTTACCAAGAAACTGGACTTTACAGCTAGGCATCATAAATGGCTTTGCTATGAGGAAAGTTTGGCGCTTGACATTCGGAATTCAACATGCCACAATAACAGTAGCCTAAGACACTGAACTAATGAGATTTGGACATGGTAAGGTTAGTACAGTGGGGTTCATTCATTCATTCATTCATTCATTCATTCATTCATACTGTACCTATTTTGCTCATAGACAAGACTGTGCATGGATAGTCTATGGGCATGTATGCACTGCAGTACCTGTTTTACACATTACATTGGAAAGACTGAATGTGGTGACTATTGTGGTGGTTATTAACAGTAATTGTCTCCGCCGTCCGTCCATCCTGTCCATGTGTTACCAGCTAATCTCTGGCACCGTTGGCCCGGTTGCTGCGAAACTGTGCACACACACTCCCTGGATGCCAATTCAGAACCTCTGCCTCAAATTTTTCACATGGGCCTGTTATAGCGCCACCTGGAGGCCGAACCCATTTTCTTACATTACTCCTACAGATTGTATCCAAACGTCATGCAAATCTGTACACAGTATCTCTATAGTCATGTGATCAACACGGATCTGTCCGATTTCCCATATTCCATCCTCATTGCCTAAGGTTGGCTTCCAAAATGTGCAGGATTTGTCCGTTTTGAACAAAATGCCTCAAATCATGAACGCAGCTTGCGATTTCCGTGAAATTTCACAAACACATTCCCACTAGGCCAAGGAAGAAATGCCACCCTTTTTCACATTGGCCTGTTATAGCGCCACCAGCAGGTCTAATTTAGCAAAACACATTTTTGGAACAAAATGCCTCAAATCATGAATGCAGTGTCCGATTGCCGTGAACTACCTAAAAATAAATGGCACCCTTTTCACATTGGTCTATTATAGCGCCACCAGGAAGCCACAATAACGTACCTGACCTGGCGGAGACCTGTGCTCCGAGGAGCACTTTTTCTAGTTAATATATTGGTTTATGTGTGATAGATATTTATGTAGGCCTATGTTTGGGCTGTTTAAGGTCCCAATAATGTATTTTTCCCTAAATCTGAAGTAGTTTATATTCAGATCGATATCAAATTCAGATCAATTATTTATACATTTTCCATGGACAACTTCAAAGCATTAAAGTTGGGAATGATAGAATGTCTCTAATATGATTGGATTGGTGGTGGAGCTTACCCTTTTAGTCAGCCTATATTTGGATTAAATAGTGTGTGAGAGAGGAGCGCTCTTTTGCCTTGTGTAAATGGCACATGTGCGTCATGGCCTGTCAGTGACCTGTGCACAGTTGAGACTTGGGGGAGGGGGCGCCTTTATACTGCTCTTAATTGTCTCCGCCAATATTTGGCAGAAAATGACGGAGGCGACATTGTTTTTGCATATGTACACAAAGTCATCATTAATCTTCTTTGATTTGCGCAAATGGGAGTCACTACCACCGACATCCCTCCATAATTTACACGGAGCAGTGCACGCACACACACACACACACACACACACACACACACACACACACACACACACACACACACACACACACACAGTGATGATCTTGTTTGTTCTTCTGCATCTGTGTCATGTGTGCATGGGTGTCTCAGTAAAGGACACAAACACGCGTACGCGTTCATGGGTGGTGCCTGCACAGTAGCTCCTGTGTAGTTTTTGTTTGTCCACGCATGTGCAGTAGGGTGCTGGGCAGGCAACTTAGTGGCCAAACTCTGGGGGAAAAACCTTACTTTTAATCAAAGTCAAACAATTGTATGACACTTGAAAGCATGAAAGCTAGCCTGTTCAATGTCCCGACCCATGACTTATATTTGTGCCACGTTTGGAGGCAATCGTACTACTGGTCTGTCCTGGGAATGCGCACCTGCAAACACACAATGTGTTAAGGATTGAAGTGAGAAGTGTAAGATTTGTCAACATTTTGAAAAGTTTTCATGATGCGTTGTGAGCTTTTGTTTTTTTGTTGTTACAAATGGAACCCTGATGCTAATGACACTCATTAACTGGGAGGAAGGATGAAGCAGGTAAGAGTGATATGAGAACCGAAAAAGGTTTGAGGGTGTCGAAATATAGCAGTGCAATTAGCTGAGCATCGATCCAAATGGAGGCATACTGTCTGGACTCTGGAGGCTAATGGCTGTGGTCGGAAAATAGGTCAACTTCAAGGCAATAATACTATAGTGTTGAGGCAAATGTGTTCCCTTTACCTCTAAGTATTGCAAAGTTACAATTTCCCAGACTTTTAACTTGCTGCTTCATGCAGTCTGACTGCACATATAATGTGTACACACGCCAAAATCGTTTTTTTATGGTGTAGAAATAATATGGTGTAGTCGGGCAGAAATGTTTTTCCATTTCTTTTCAAGAAATGGAAAAAGTAACATGTGTTCCAATGGATCCAATGTAATCATTATTTAGTCACAAGCCCTTGTTAATACATTTTATTGGGGAAGTATTAATAAAACCCACAGACAAACCTAACCACTCTCAACCCTAATGTCATTATGGGTGGAAATGTTCAATATTCTTCAAAAACTTTCAAACTAAAATTGCAAAGATAGCGGATCAACATCATTGCGACACACTGTGAGCTTGTAGATCGGCAATTTGCGCTACATGTAGCACGACGCGACCGCAACTCTTCATCTCTAATGGGTTCTCAGTGGAGTGCTCATGTTGTCCTATGCTGACAATAACCTGCAGTCCTCTGCCACTCTGCTTATACATTCCTCAACATACCCCCAACCCCCCAATCCCCTCCCAGAAAAATCTAGGGTTGCCTTAGAGGTCATTTTCGCTGGTTGACAGCTATATGGATCATTCCTGACCTGCGCAGCTGGACACAGACCTGTGAACACTAGATCATAGCCCTGTTGGTTAAAAATACAACCACCTACCCAGTTTTCAGTTGTGTGCGTGTGCGTGCGTGTGCTTGTGTGTGTGTGCGTGCGTGCGTGTGAGTGCATGTACGCGTGAGTGCATGTGCGTGTGAGTGCATGTGCATGTGCGCTTGTGTCCGCGTGTGAGCATGTGTGTGTGTGGATGTGTTAAGTTGCTGTCATCCTCTTAAGCTTCCCTACTTGCACCCCCACATCAATTTCCACGTCACTACAAGGTCATTAGTATGGACCTGAAAAGTTGCAGAGTCATATTACAGAGGACAGTGAGCATGCCAATTCTTCACTTTCTGTTGAGACGGTTGTAAGGACACACTTGGGAGAGCAGGTCATGCCAGATTTCAATCCTACAATTCAGCAACACATTTCTTCCAATGAAGGATGTCTGTGACGTACAAGACATTGTAATCTTACTTGGCCACAAAAAGAAATAGAGATATATGCTATAAAACTGTTATTCACCATCTAAAAAACAAATTACATTATCTAATATAATATCAAGTCGTTTTTAACTAGTTAAACCCTACACTTAGATCCCGAAGGGCTCTATATAGGCCCCCTCCTGTTTTCGCAGAATATAGCCGATCTACAAGTTCACAATGCGTCGATGCGTTGTGAGCTTGTAGATCTGCTATTTTCACCAAATGTTTGTGGCAGATCGGGGTAATTAGTTTCATTAGTTTCATGCTTCTTAGTAAGCTCCCATGTTGTCTTTCTCCAATCAATACAATACGTACAAACTCATTTAGTGGAATAAAGACAGTTGGAGAAAAATGAAAATGAAATGAGAGAGGAGAAAATGGCCATGCAGGGAGGAAAGGATAATGAGTAAATTTCAATTTTTTCAATTGCTTTAACCCATTAAAACCGTGAGAGCATCTGTGTCACAGAGCGAGCTTGTACATCTGCCATTTTTTTACATTTTGGAAAAATGATTAAGAAGGCATTTGTAGAATCGCCTCAGGTCTAAATGGGCAATATCCTGAAGTGCAATATCTCAGCTAAAAAAAATTATCAACTGCTTCTGTGTAATGGTACAAAAGTAATTCAGATTCTGAATACGAACAAAGGACATAATTGGAGAGGATTTGTCACAGCACTCAATATCTTTCCTTCTGTTTGTTTCCCTCTCCTGCATCCTCTGTTGCTCTCTCTCTCTCTCTGTGTGTGTGTGTGTGTGTGTGTGTGTGTGTGTGTGTGTGTGTGTGTGTGTGTGTGTGTGTGTGTGTGTGTGTGTGTGTGTGTGTGTGTGTGTGTGTGTGTGTGTGTGTGTGTGTGTGTGTGTGTGTGTGTGTGTGTGTGTGTGCATGCGTGCGTGCCAGTTTATCCGCTACGTCACCTGGACCACGGCAGGTGTGCAACCTGCCATCCATCATCTCATCACCCCATCCTGCTTATGAACCCCATCTCTTCTCCCATTCATTGTCAGATTGTTGTTTCAGCTTCAGTGGTACTGACAAGCTCCATAACTCCAGTTTAGTGATTAGTTCTTCATTTTCAGATTACAACTTTGTACTAACTGTCTTTTTCCTTGTGCTCAGGATCACTCGCTTGCCTCCTAACCTGCTTCCCTGACTGTCAGCCTGCCATTACAGCCAGCCCACGCCATTCAGACATTCACCATTGCTCCTCAACTCCTCAACTCCCACTTCTCTACAAATAATCCTATTTTTACGTGTTTTGCAATCAATTATGATCCGACAGGTGTTCATTTCGGTCATAGAGTGGTAGCGCACATCCGACCTCTTGAAGGCAGGTGCTGGCCCAGAAGTGAACTGAGATCAAAGAATAAAAAGCTGAGCCGTACATTATTGCTTGCTCTACTAGTTTTTTTTATTTTGCAATTACATGGAGTGACGTTTGAGCCAATGCTCTTCCGACTGTGAGGGGTTCATTTGTGTCTGACCCTGGTGAGTCAGACAGTCATCTATTCGCAATAGCACATTTCAATCTTGTCTGTCAAAGGGTAATAATCAGTTAACGATCGAGGGTCGGCTTTTGGTCTACTGTAAATTAGCATACTCCTTGAGGCAGATGCCACCTCTGAGTGGTTACACATTTGCATCAGGAGCGCTGTAGCCAACGTCTCGCGGGTGTCCCATGGGTGTGACCGTGCCCTTTAAAGAGGTACAGAGGTGCTTCACATCTGCACCTATCTGCAGCCATCCTCTCCAAATAAACCTTCTTAAACCTCACCATATCTTCTATGTCTGTGTTCATGTTCACTGTACTATATCACAATCTATGAAGCATTACATGTTACAATGTGACAGAGAGGCAGATCTAGTCAGAAGAGAAAGCCAAGAAAGATAAACTTCAAGGTGGAGAGTAGGGGACAACAATGAGAAGCTGTCAGCGCTAAGCTCGAACCACACACCCTATCTCCTTGGCTGGCCAATGGAACTACAGGAAAACATACCTTCTGACGCATTCATTATGTCTGCCAGGAGTGAGTGAGTGAGTGAGTGAGTGAGTGAGTGAGTGAGTGAGTGAGTGAGTGCGTGCCTGCCTGCCTGCCTGCCTGCCTGCCTGCCTGCCTGCCGGCGTGCGTGCGTGCCCACTAATCTTGCATACTTCTAAGCCAATCAATTGTGCAAGCTGCCAGCAGGCCAAGGACCTCACTTCCCGAATATTTTTCAAGTCGTTCAATGACAAGTACAGTATGTCATATTTGTAAATTCATAATCGCAGAGCAATCATCTCCTCAAGCTGGGGGGATGATTGAGGAGGCTGGGATATACGCATACTGTGAGGTTATGTACTATGAACTAGCCATTTGGATGCCTGCCGATCCTGGTTGACATACTTCTACTGTAACTAATCACAATGCTCCTGTCCCTCTGGCTTACGAAATGTACTGTCTGCTACTAGCCATTCACCAACAAACGCCAGCACAAACCACATTGGATGAACACCAATGTGACAACATAACACCCATGTCACGAGAGATGTCCGCACTGCCACCTTTCATATACTGTATACATCTTATTCTACATGTCATTACATTATACTGTTCAGTTTCATATACAACTGACTGTCAGCCTGTGTAGCCATAATGTCAATGACATTACAGTGATTATACCTCTCATGCAGGACTGTGGGCCAAAACTCAACACTTACTTTTCAAATTCCAAACTTTTATTGACTGGTGATACAAACATAACTGACGCAAGGCATTAACGATCACACTTTGAATTTGAATGACAGCGATCTGTTGTGCCTAACAACACCTCTTAGCTTGAAGACAAAGAAAACAAAGTGCCCACTGAGAAAAAAGCGGAATTAAAAATATCAGCAGTGCTCCTGGATCAAACGGGAGGCAATCATAAGCCAAAACAGATGGCACTCAAAAGTTAAAAGAGGGGGAAACAACATTTACAATTAAAACGCCAGGCGTTAATAATACAAGTTGTTTCCTCTTCTTTGAACTTTTGAGTGCCGGGATCAACAGTTTTTTTCTTATAACACCTCTTAGCTGTTCTAAAATCACTGTAAGTGTAAAGCATAGCCTCTTGGCACTTATTGCTTCATTCAGCACCATATTGTCATGTCTTTAGCTTTCTATCCTTTTATCAATTCTATTTCAAGAAAACTCAGAGGCTCATTAGTTTTCAGAATGTGTCCATGTCACACAAGCTGCATTTCTCATTACACGAATCATTCAGTGGTTGGAGATATATAAGGCAAACTATTTTTACAGCGATAACCCCTGGAGAGAAACAGCATTAATTAAGCTTTTGCTATCTCGGTTCCACAGCCTCACCACCATTATAGCTACAGATTACAGTGACAATCACTGATAATGAGAGACAACCTGTTGCATGCTTTCCCACAGGAATTTCACAGTTTTTTTTTTTTCATCCTTGAAAATGTCTCAGGGCCAAGGTTTGCAAACCTATAAGAAGAACCAGACCCAGATGTACACATGGCCGAGGTACATACACTGTACAGGGTGGTAAGGTGTTTGTGTGAGATAAAAAAAAAGTGTTCACACGTCTGCCTTGAATTGCAAGTGTTCTTGGTCAACCTTCAGGTAATTCCATTAATATCTTAACAGGATGGAGCGAGGTCATCTCCTCAGAGAACACCATGCTGCAATCTGACATGGGAACTGTAACTCCTTGGTTTTGGCCTTGACTCAATGTCAGTATTTAAATCACCCAACTTAGACTAGACTATTATGCCTTTGCAATAACTTCCTCGCACATAACAAATTGACCAACTTTTTCTTGAACACTGTAAACATTTTTGCTTGATTTCTGTACTGCTCTCCGTCACTTTCTGTTGTTATTGCCGTTACATTGCTGTTTTTGTGTCCTGTTTATTGTTGTTGTCTGACAAGGAGGACTGTACAGTGCTGTGTAAGGAGTTTCCCCTTGAGGGACAATAAAGGGTGGCTATAGTTGAATGGGTCGAGAGGCCCTCTGGGAAAAATAAGTTACCTGGTTAACATCCCGGTTCACATCCCGGTGTCCCAAGTGTCCCTGAGCAAGACTTGCCCCACCCCCACGAGCGCTCATCATCATAGCCATCTGGTCAGCCATCAGCTGAGTGAAGCTGAAAATGAATTTCCACATCCCATGTTTACGGGACAAACAAAGGTCTCCCTTTCCCTAAAGTCATGTTTTTTGATTGTTCGATAAGGTGAGGAACTGAGGATTTTCATTTGGAGGCAAACTTTTCTTCACAATTCTCATTTTGAGATGAGGTTGAAAACCATTAACCCCCGCTCTCTCCTGCTAATTTCCCATTTCTTCCTGCCTCTGCCACCTCCTATTCCACTCATCGCTCTCACTGATTGCAGGTGTGAATGCCTAATTACAGAGAGAAATACTGCCCCAGCAGAAATGCTGCACCCTGCCGTCTTCACCGCATCACCCAACATCACCCATCAGCTTGGTGCATCAATCATCTCTTTATTGCATGCCTCCACCACAGTCACACAGCCTAATAATGAGCCCTAGCATCCTTATTCTGGGCATGTCACAAGAGGTGCACATTCTGCAAAAATAGGAGAACATTTGATGCAAATAGTCGGAGACCAAGTATAGACCCTCCGGTAAAATATACTGGGGTTCAAATTTGAAAATAGAATGTGTGATGAATTGTGATTGAATTGTTTTCTGTATCTTCTACTTTCTTTCAATTCTATGCTGCCGGATACTATACAGCCAACAAAACAAGGAACCCATGGCTCTATTTCTGACGGTTTTCCCTCAGAATAATAATCGCATTCCCTTCAGACAAAGTTTTATGGGGTGTGTGTATAGTGCATTTCTGAGAAGCCCTTTGTACAGTCAAACCAAGTCACACCGACATACTGTACTAAGCAGACAACAATGGAGTCGGAGTGAAAAAGGTTTTGTCGGATTCTGCTGGCTTTCACTGCACTCACTCAGTTCTATACTCAATTCTAATTGTTTTTCAGTGATTTATTGTCTTTCTTGTCTGTAGTCTATCTGCAATCAATTGCAACTGCCTATAAAAGTCCAATGGCTGTAAAAACCCATTCTCACTTCTTGTCATTTCAGCAGGATTGCCAGTCTCACCATGAAAGATTCTACAGCGCTTCCCTTCATCAAACTTTCAAGGCAAATTTCCATGTGGACAAAGAAATCAATTCGGCTGAGATTCATTGTGGCAGAATTAATGAGTGTCTGGATGGGGTTTAAATTTTAACAAAGCCCCAACATCACAGGGTCAAGAGGTTCTTTAAAAAGTGATGGTTTTATAAACGCCAGTTTTTACCCTCAGAATATCTCAAACTCTTTTTGAGGGTTCTATTAGGAGTCATTAGCGGAATAGTTCATTAGTAAACTAGTTCCATTATTCACAATTAATTCTACTTGTTACTAGACATACAAAAAAAATATTTTGGCTCATATTTTACCTTCCTTCCTACTTCAATTTTCAGTGTCTGCGTGCAACTTCCATTACTCAATAAATGTCATTACGCAATCCGTTCCCACACTGATTATGTTAATGGCCTATTCCACGCAGAATCCCCATGGTTTTAGGCTTTTGCATACTGTAAAATTGAATGTATGACTACAGAGTGAGATTATACTGCATATTCTGGAGGCAATTTCTAGTTTCAACTGTAGATCTATTGAACTTTCAAGCTCATCACTAGATGCATATTGCATGGCATAGCCTGAGCGTCTTCATCCGGGAAATTCACAGGAATTAGTTAACAGCTACAGCACCTTGACCAATGTCTCAAGGTATGTCATCAGCAACCCCAAAGTCTTACGTCTAGTGTATGGTATGGAATGGAAAATAATTTGTTTTTATATAATATATTATAATATTTAAACCAGTTTGGCCCACTGAGCTTAATCTATTTTCCAAAGGATACCAGTAAGAACTCAAAATGAGTTGCACTGATAATATTTTTAGGAGAATGCAACGGCTATGTGTGAATGGTCCTCTATTGGCAAAGAATATAAAGTTAGTTAGTTGCGCTGATGAAGGCTCATAGCCGCAACGCGTAAGTGTTCGTTTATTAGTGTGTGCCAATAAAAAAGTGGAAATGTGAGTACTTTGTCTTCAATTGAATTGAAATTTTGGATGTGCTACCTTTTGGGGATTCTTTCAATTCCTACTTTTGAAATATAAAGTTAGTTCCATGGTTTCATCCAAAATATAATGAATTTGAATACATTCTTCCAGTAGATATTCTCATCCAAATGTTAGTGGTCCCAGGGGGAAATAAAGCCCATTAGTATCAGTGTTTGCATTACTCATAGAGCTACACAGGAGCAGGTTTATATAATTTTACTTCCAAAAATGTTTCAACTCTTTTGCTCATTTATTCCCCTTGTTGCAGCTGTGCTTCACTCGACTAACTCACCACAATGCTTCTACACAGATTGATCTAGCGTCTTAACCACTGTTCACCTATACTGGCATGTCCAAAATACGGGCGGCAGGTTGAAAGTGGTTTATTTAATGCTGAGAGGGTAAAAACAGCCCTGGAAACGAGTCCATTCAGAGCTAAATTAATACTGTGTGGAGCTGCTCACATCTCTGGAACATTCCACCATTCATCACAGCAGGGAACAGCCAGGGCCTCCAGCACTGGAAGGATATCGGTTTGATCACAAAAACAACAGAAGTGGAGAAACAAGAGACATCATTTTTCATCCTTCATGTCTTTTGTTTATCTTATCTTATTAGTTACAAGTTCATGACATGTCATGTGTGCGTCAAGGTTTAGGACCCAAATGCGAGACTTATTACTGCAACCAGGGAACACGAGGAGTACAAGGAGAAACATACAAAAGCACAAGGGGACTTAACCTGGCACTTAACCACAGCAAAACACAAGTAACTCATACTTCACATTGAGTTAGCAATGACACACTGGGAACAGGGGGTATAAATACACATGGACTAATGGACACAGGTGAACTAACTGACAATTAACATACATGTAGGGATAGGCTACTAAAGGACATAAGTGCAAAATATGGGCTAATTACAGGACTGATGAGACAAGACCGTTAACAGCAGCAACAGAGGAAACCAGGAGACACTAGAACACTACAACAAAATAAGGTACAAAAGGTAAAGCAAAACCTAAACTGAAATTAAGAGATGAGGAAGACACATTACAACAACAGTAAAGTAAAACCCTAACTATAACTAAGAAACAAGGAACACAAGAAAACACAACAGGGATACAGAACAAGACACAGATTGTGACAATGACAAATCTTTTGAGCAGACCAAAACATAACTTTTTTTTAAAGGAAATCATTTCTTATAACTTTCATTCAGTTTGTAATATTTGTACTGCATGTCCATTGTATGTCACAGACACAGTTTTGGTAATTGAGAATGTATGGAGCCCTGTATGGGCACTTCCTACTACACATGTTCTATACAAGCCCTACGATTGCTTTCATCAAACACCCTGATTAAAGGCTTTTTCAACTTGCAAACCCACATGTGTGCATGTGTACATTTTTCTACAGTAGCTATTCCAGTTAAGCAACTTTTTTCTGCCTACTTCAGTTCCTGGCTTGTTCTAGCACCTGTTTGAGGAGTCCTGATATGATCCTGAACACATTTTTCTTCTCATCAAAGAAAACATAAATATCAGCTTATTTTCATAGATAAAAATCACCTATGTCAAAGACATGAAAAGGAGGATGTGAATTTATTGCAGAACCATGGAAACAAAGTCTTGTGCCAGAAGAACATTTTGCTCTAATATACTTTGACTTTAACATCTGGAGTGTGTTAATGAAGATTAGAGGCCAGACCCGGTTCAGCTCTTATCAACGAGGGGTTACTCTAAATCACACCAAGGAAAGCTGGAAGATGAATAGAGAGGGACAGACAGGAGGACATGGGGTGAATGGGGGGCTGATTGCTTGAGGAGAGGAGAGGAGAGGAGAGGAGAGGAGAGGAGAGGATGTCAGCTCATGCAGTTTGACTTCAAGGATTGATGGAGAACTGAAATGAACTGAAATCTGATAATTATTTCTGTTAATATGTATATTACTTCAAATAAAAAAAAATGTCTTGAACTAAAATGAATAGCTTGAATTTAAAACATTAAGAAATGGATTAAACAATGATGTCAAAGTAACATAGTGGGTATACCCGTAGCAGTAATAAAAACGGAGGCAGTGTTATTAAGGAGCAGGCTACCCAATAAAATCCTCAGTGCTAATTTATCCATTCGTAACTCCAAGAATGTACCAATGTAAATGTAAATGTAAGAACACTTGTCTGTTTGTCTGTTTTCTATAGAAGGCACATATCCAACTAAATAATTACAAACACAAAAAGTGACATTCACATGTTATGGGACCTTTAAAACTTACATTTTTCACTGGAAGTCAATGGAGAGACGACTTGGGCTGAAACCTTGCCCATATGGAGATTCTTGCCATCATACAGTAGCGCTGACATCACAGTACTGACGCAACAGATGACGTCAATATAACGCCATGGGTGCGCAATAGAACGCCATTCTATAACAATATAGGAGGAGAGCCTATCATGATGCCGTGGCAGGTGGGACACAAGGCGTACTCCTATGGAGGGAACTGTTGCAAGAAGATCAGTCCTGTGTTAGTGGAGTCTGCCGTAGTCCTGGCTGTGGTACTATGTGTCCACACGGTGGTCTGGAACCAGCTCTCCTGGTGTAGCATAGCCCTTGTCATCCAAGCTTTCTATGTACAGCATAAATGGGACCGCCTACTTAGGTCAGGTGGTGCTGTATTTCAGTTCCGTCCATCAGCAAACAGCGGCATCGTCCCAGCCTCCATGGTGATCCCCCTGCTGGGCCTAGCGCTGAGAGAGGGGTGCTCTGCCTCGGGAAATGTCTACTTTGAGCGATTCTCCGTGGTGGTCAGTGTCGCCGGCATGTTGTTGGCTCTGTTCCTGTCCCTGGTTGCACTGGGCATCACCAGGCCAGTGCCCACACACACTTGTGTGATAGCAAGCACGGCAGGCGGCATGATTCTTTATACAACCAAACAGACACTGACGGTACCTGAGCTCATTGAGGTGCTGGAGGTGCTGTTGATATTTGTCTTCCTTAGCTTGATCATGTTGTACCTGCTGCCACGTTGCTTTACACCCGGGGAGGCACTCCTCATCCTCGGAGGAACGAGCTTCGTCGTCAACCAGCTCATGAAGCGTTCCCTGAACCTATTGGAGGTCAACAGTGATCCAGTGAACTATTTCCTCCCAGTCGTAGTGGTTGGATCACTGTTACTGGGGCTATTCTGTGCGCTTCTTTTCTACTTCACGGAGTCTGAGACTTGGGTGTCCTCATTGTTCTTCCACATGATGACTAGCGGTGTGGGCCTGGGAGTCTCCCTTCTCATCCACCGGCACTCAATCATGTGGCTGTTGGACTTTGTCACGTTAAATGACAGAAGACTCTGCTTGTTGGGCTACTGGGTGATTCTGGCTAGTGTGGCCACATGTGTTGTATTGCACCAAAACTGTCATCATCAGTCTGGCCCTAAGAAGCATCCATCCTCAACGGTTGTCAGGAAGTACTTCCATCTCATTGTGGTTGTCACATATGTCCCAGGGCTTTTGTATGACCGACAACTGCTGCATGTGGCATCTGTGTGTTGCCTGGCGGTCTTCTTGCTCTTGGAATACATACGGTACTTTGGGATCCAGCCTCTAGGACAGCTCCTCAGGCAGCTGCTCGCCTTGTTCGTGGATGAGCGGGACTCTGGGCCTCTTATCCTGACTCATATCTACTTGTTGCTTGGTATGTCCCTACCCATATGGCTGTTCCCTGGGCCATGTGCTCCTAAAGGGGTACTACCTGGGGCTGGTGGCTTGGTGCCTTATGCAGGAATTCTGTCTGTGGGGGTTGGGGACACTGTTGCATCTGTTTTCGGCAGCACCATGGGCCAACTTCGCTGGCCTGGCACAAAGAAAACTGTAATAGGGACTACTGCATCTGTAATTGCCCAGATAATTGCTGTGTATATATTCCTCAAATTTGATGGGAGCATTAATCTGATGTCCATCTATTCCTGGACTGTTGTCTCCATCTACATCACATTGGTGGCCATGCTAGAGGCCTGTACCTCTCAGATAGACAACCTTTTCCTCCCACTGTACCTCTTCATTCTGCTGCTGCTTTGCATTTGAAATTAAATAAAAATGTAACTTTTCAGGATTCCAATTCAAAACTAGCAAAAAAAAAATCAGGATTCCATTTCAAGAACAGCAAAAATAGCAGATCTACAAGCTCAAAATGCATCACACTGTCTGGGACACATTTGAGCTTCAGATATTTTTGCTACTTTTGTGTGACATAGAAGGGCATTCATTTACGAAAAAGGTTAAAATACGGATATAAGAGGTTTCTGCCCAACAGCAACAATATGCAATGTTGTAAGTGTGGAAAAATATTCTCCATCATCCAAGTTGCATCCATCATCAATTAGAGAGGTGAGCCCAGCGGAGCACATATCATTTCATAATGGAAGTCAGTGGGGCTAGGATCAAGATGAAAACGTGCCCAAATTTGGAAATGTGTCATATTGATGACGTCGTAATCGATATGCCAGAATGAATAGGAGGGCCGGCTGGCGGCCCATCAGACATAACCCCATCCCATGACCATATATGGGCATATCCTGAAGACATCAGGGATCTCAATAAATAGTCAAAAAAGGGACAAGGAATGACAGATACAGAGAGGAAGAAATATTGGTCGGATCAGCAGTGCAACGTTGCGACGTAGGTGTGCGAGCCGCATAGCGGCACGAACCTCTAGTAATATAAAAGCTGAGTATGTGTGTCTTTGTTGTCATCACGATGTCATGCAGAGTAGAAACATTGATGCAGAAAGAAAAACTAACGCGTTGTGGGCTTGTAGATCGGCTATTTTCAAATAGCCGATGTACACTATCGAGTTGAAGTGGTTAAACTGATATTTATGCATTATTAACTCTTTAACTTTTTCTGGAGACTCCCTGGAACCCCCGCCAAGGACCCCCGGGGGTCCCCAAACCCCACTGCTGTATGTAGTTAGCCACTTGCGTCCCTATTCTGGGAATGTCACATGCACATACAGTAATGTGAGTCTACAGCGCCCTGTGGGCTTCAACACAGAGCTCCCCAACTACTGTTGTGCTGGTTTGTTCATGTCAACTTCTCTCTCTCACGCACACGCACACGCGCACACGCACGCGCACGCGCACGCACACACACACACACACGCACACACACACAGAGCAACAGAGGGAAACAGAAACACAAGGGAAGATATTGAGTGGCGTGACAGTTGTCTCCTCTCCAATCTTTTGTCCTTTGTCCTAGCCTTTGTGTTCAGAATCTGAATTTCCTTTATTGCCATTACACAGAGGCAGTTGAAATTGATTGCAGATACATCACTAAAACACAATTAGAACTGAGTGAGTGGAGTGAAAGCCAGCTGAATTAGACAAAACCTTTTTTCACTCCATTGTTGTCTGCTTAGTACACACGCACTAGAATAGGATATGGTGAAAATAATGGATGGCAGTGAAATTGTTATTATTCATACTGTTTAAATATGAAGCCTATTGATGTGGTGACAGTTGTCTTCAAGCCAAAGGGTCACCAAATCAATAGGCTTCATAAAGCTTTTGACGGCTTTATGGATGGAAATGTCAGTCAGTTTAAACATCTTTGTTCTGGCTGAGTGTATAAGGAGCAGCAACGCCTTAAGGGGTCGCTAGCGGGGCTTTTAGACTCGTAGTCATCTTAGCTGTAAGCCAGACACGTCCAAAGTCTGACCCGGTGACCAATCATGGCACAAGGGCAGATTTGATATGGCCCATGGGCCTCCTTCCTAAAATGTATTATTTATGGACACCAGTATACTCATGTGAAAAGTGTTAGGAAGAGTGTTAGTGTTAGTGTTGTTGAAATTAACCTGGCAGATAGGCCATTTCTCAATAAAATCTTTAAGGATTCCTAACTGCTTGTTCCTTGTGTTGTGTTACGTACGTTGTGTCAGGTGAGTAACCAGAAGCAGACGACTAGCGAGGCAGATCATGTCCAGTGATACTTCAATAAACATAGATAGGCTTACAACAGCTGAGGCAGGCAAACAGCAAGGCAGGCAGACAAAGACATAACACACTTGTAACAACTAGGATCTGGCAGTGAGTGAACAGAATGAGTCCATGAATGAGTTTTATAGGCTGCAAGCTGATTAGTGAAGTGTATGGAAGATTTTATTGGACTTTATCATCTGCAAAGCGCAAAAACACATTGCAAATATTTCCATTGGTCGCTTGTATTTTAGGCCTTGCAAAATACGACTCGCAAATGTTTTCACTGCTTCACTTGTGTTTTCTAGTGTCTGGAAGTACAATTTTAAGCTTTGTAAATTTGAAAACCGAGCTCTGTAATAATTATGAGTTGTTATTTACACATTTGTTGATCCCTTCTTACAAGTGAAGCACTTAATGTATTTCACATTTGCGCTATATTGTCTTATTTGTTCCTATCCAAATTTGTAAACGGTGCCTAGCAAATAAACTTTATGACTTGTAATCCGCAAAAAAATGCACACGTTTTCCACAGGTCACCTGTATTTTAATACAACTCGCATGTTTTCACTGCTTCACCTGTGTTTTCTAGATCCTGCAAATTAATGTGTGCATATCCACACACACAAATAACATCTCTGTAAGCACAGCATCTTATTTAAACTGCTGCAGATCCCATTTCAACACTTGTGACTCTTCCCTTTCAGCTTGTATTTTTGTCCATTCTAGTCTCATGTGCAGAATGGAGTCCTCGTGTGCAAAATCAGTCTGTGTCGCGTGTGTTGTCCCCCGAAATCTGGTGTTTCTTGTTGTAGGTCCTTGAAACATTTACTCCAGGTGTGATGCAAGGTCTTACAGCTTACCCTCGACTGTCCTACGCCAGTTCGTAGTATTTCTTTGTTGGACAGTTGGGCTACTACTCAGTCGCTAAGTGTGAAGACAATCAGATGAACAGTTCTTGAGATATACAAAGGACAGTCAAACAGATATACAGAGTTTCCAAGAATGTATAGGGGTGGGTGTGTTTGTGAGAGAGATAAAAATAATTACATCTGACTTTTTAAAGAATTGAAAGGCTGTGGAGGAATGTATGGACAGCGGTGACCTGGCTGTTCCATGACGTTCTACACACCTTAGAGGAAGAAAACCAGCAGGACATCGGCAACAGTCTCCATCTGTTCTGCTGTCATTACGTCTTCGTGCCACGTCTTCAGAACCACCTGAACACTTTCAGAGATGGCTGGGATAATCATCCCCTAAGAACAGATAGGAACCGCACACCTAACCAGCTGTGGGGAATAGGCCAAATTCAGTATCCACTCAACGATCCGGAGGTAAAATGTGAGAAAATGTAGAGCACAATTGATTGAAACTAAATGACAGAGTGACAGACAGACAGAGAGTGAAAACAGACTGGTGGAGGGACATTGTCTCTTTATCAAGATGTGAAATAAAGTATATTTTTGTCTCCGCCAGGAGACTATGTTGTCACTTTCCGTCCCCCGTCCCCCTCGGCCAAGCTAACATTGGTCAAGCCTCACGTGACACGTGACAATACGTTGAAAGAGTGTGCTCTGATTGGCTAGTGAGACGCATGACATATCAGCGGCCTATAAATAGATGTGTCACTTTGAAAGAGTCTTAGCCTCTTTCAAAGTGAGGTAAGACAGGAGTAATCCCGAAATGGCTGAGAAATGGCGGAGTAACACTTAAGACAGGATTAATCAAGTAACACTTAAGACAGGATTAATCAGGAACAGTACTGGCGGAGACCTGTGCTCCGAGGAGCACATTTTCTAGTTTACTTTTATTTTACTTTATTTTTCACATCTGGTAACATTTGGCTACACTGCCATTTGAACAAAATATTTTTTTTGGGACTGTAAATATATAGTAGTAAAGCTGAGCGCAAGCATATCGCCTATGGTATCTTCATATTTTATAATATGGCCTCTTTGAAGTATGGGCACCCCTGCTGTGAGCTGTGGCAGGATTCTTCTTAGTTCTAGAGCTCGGTCAATACAGTACATTGGTCGATACAGAATACTGTATCATCAGCCTTTAAAAGGCCTTGAAAACATGATCCATCCACTGTTAATTAGTCTCTGTTTTTTACAAACAGAAGTTGTTAAAGCATTCTTTTTTGTAGCATGCTTCATTTTTGTTTAATGAGTCTCTGTTATTTACGAACTGAAGTTGTTAAAGCATTCTTTTTTGTAGCATCTGCTTTGTAAGTATGATTAATTCATGATTTACTCAGTCATCATGAGATAAGGCTGAATTAAGCAAAATGTGTGTGCAAAGTTTCACGGCAATAGGACGCATTTTGCTCAAAACTGACTACTCCTGCAAACTTTGGAAGCCAATCAGGATGGAATATGAAACATCTGACAAAACTGTCTTGAACACATGACTATAGAGATAATGTGTACCGATTTGCGTGATGTTTGGACAAAATCTGTAGGAGTAATATAAAAATCACACCCTGTGTGAAGTGAGTGGTGCCTTTGATGAGCCCCGTATTGATGTTGTCATCAATGTTTGTGGACAGACATACATACATACATACGGACACACGGACAAAGCCATGTATAGGAGTGGTTGCCTTCGGCACCACTCAAAAACATTAAAGTCTGCCTCCTGGTGGCGCTATAACAGGCCGATGTGAAACATTTGGGGCAGAGGTTCTGCTCCTGTCTCCAGGAAGTGTGTGTGCACAGTTTCATGTCGTTCGGGCTAAAGGTGCCGGACTCCGGAGATTAGCTGTACACAGACGGATGGACACACGGATGGATGGACAAGGGCAAAATCATAGTCTTTCTTGGCCACGCTTTTGGCCTGGCGGAGACAATTATAGTAAGTGCATGTGAAGTGAATGTAAAGTGAAAGGATAACTTCATAATTCCTTTTGGTTCAATGATCAGATCAGAACAATCCTAAAATATAGGAAAAAGGAGAACTCGTTTTTCGACGTGAGATGGAGCAAGCGCGAGGCTTTGACTTTTTAGCTGGCAGCGGACGGTGCGCTCAGGGGTTGAAGAACCCGCATACTGTATAGCCCCTGTTGTCCCCGTAACCCCCGATCAACAAGCACTGATGTCACATCATGCACATATGAAGAACAACATGCACTGATGTCATACACAACATAAACCAAACGCACATAGGGAGATTTGATTTTCAACAAGCACTGATGTCAGACACAACAGTACGACGTAGGTGTGAGGGCCGCTTGGCGCGAACCTCTAGTGACTAGTATGCATGCGTGCGCTCTCTCTCACACACACACACACCACACAGAGTATATATCACTAGATATACCAGTTGGGTTACAAAACCCCAATATTGGTTGGGCTCTACTTATACTTTCAAGAGCCAATGTTTAAATCAATGTTCATCTCTCATTCAGCTAGAAGTGTACATTCAGCTCATTAATATTCCAGTGATAACCTCTTGAAAGTAAGAGCTGTTTCACGTGTTCATTTGAACATGTGAAACCGTGTACAATAACGTTCAGGTGGATGTTTCTCTGTAAGGCTGGTTCTGTGCTGACTAAACAAACGGAAGTCTGTCCAATGAGAGCCAGAGTTGAGCTTGCCTGGCGCAGAGTGTCAGATCTTTGATTATTGATTACAGTAACTCCTCCAGATAATATATGGCCCTGTTGCTTCCTGCAGCACCAGCTGGCTTTTCCCGACATGGATCCATCACTGTGACACTGTCCACAGTAAGTAGCATTCCGCATGCTGAGCACACCTGGAACCAATGGCAAATCTGAGGGAGAATTTGATTTGAATCTTGATTCGATTATGAGTAGGAGACGAGTGCCAGGCAGCTTAGTCTCTAAGGAACTGACAAACGTTTTGTCCTTCAAAGGGGCAGACTACCCTTTGAGGTGTATGCAATGAGGCTACTGTAGCTGCTATGCATGTTCTCTATATAACCTTGGTGATAAATACATGCATTCATTATGTAATTATTACCTTTTGAATTCCACTAAAAGCAACAGCACTCACCTCTTCCTTGGACATACCTGTGTATTATGCCCCTGGTATAATCCACAGGTAGGTCCAAGGAAGAGGTGAGTGCTGTTGCTTGAGTGCCAGTGTCAGTTTACTTTATGTGGATTATGGGGTCGACACACACTGACATTTTGCACCTTAATCCCATGTACAACGCACAGACCTTTGTCTTTTTTTGCATATTTTCTCACACATTCACTAACGTCCATAATATATCATGTACAGTATACATCTGCTGCTATGCTCACGCACCTTTATATCTTATCTCAGGTATGTGTAAATATGTAGATAATTTGTTTGTTTTCTTTGATTGATCTTTCTTTCCCCCTTGCCTCAGAGTACACTGTACGGTATACCCACTACCATACGACCGATCAACTATATATGGAGATAAGGGGATCCCTGATGTCACAAACCACTGACATTGTGTTAATGATGTACAGTACATGAGCATAGGCGTATAGCGGCACAAATATGACGCAAAGCTTGGCCAATCCGTGAAGCCTATGGGTCGGGTTACGATACTGTGTTCCGACCTGTTATAGCCGGTTAGAAACATTTCAGGTAGCAGCGTCCTTGGCAGACTGGGATAAAACATTTAAAAAAACGCTGAACGCAGTAACTCAGTCTGGATTTCAGGCCCTTCACGCAAAGTTCTAAAGGCAATCATAGCCAAAGTGAATGGAATCTGAAAGATCTGACAAGATATATCTTGATCACTTGACTACAGAGATAAAGTTCTGGACAAAACATGTGGGAGTAGTGGCAAAAAGGTATATTTTTTAACAAAAAAATACCAAGTGAATGCACTTGGTACAGTAGGTGCTTCTTTTCCGGAGTACTGTAAATGAAGATTAAAAGGGGAGTGGTAAGAAAGATTAAAGAAAAACAGAGATTGTAAATAGGCTTGAATTGGAGTCGGTGGCTGATAACTTAGGAAAACCAGGTTTGTACGCTTTCAAAAAGGACCGTAAAAAGAAGTAACACAGAGTCAGTCTTAAATAATAATCAGGTTTACTGGATTATTTGCACAGGAGAGACAAGGTGGTACAGCATCAAAAATATTCTCTACTGGTAATACAAAATGTCCATCAATATAACAGACAGTTTATCTTTCATTAAGCCCACCCCACAATATAATATCAACATGAACAGGGGCAAAGGCTCATTTTGGTGCCATGGTTGTCTGTTCTAAGGCATCATGGATAAACTGTAGCCACAACTTTCATGGGTAAGAAAGAGTAGGCCAGGGAGCAAGGACATCTTATCTTAGCAAATACATCATACTTTATGCAATTATCCAAAGTGATACAATACAATAATCATACAATAATCATAATCTAATACACTATCGATTATAAATTATCCATCAGTGGCAATGAAGTCAACGTAGGTCACTCTCATCCTCTTCCATGGTTTTCTTGATGCGAAGAAGCATGGTGATGAGCCACTGGTCCAGGATGGAGACACTGTCATATTCCTTCACCGAATCAGTATAAGCATCCAAATTCTGTTCCTCATAAGCATCTAGAAGTTTCTTCAACAGCTTGCATTCTCGAGAACCTGAAAAGGCTGGAAACATTTCTTCATACTTCTGTACAGCAAGTTTTGCATTGAGCATGTCTACACAGAAGTGGCAGAGTGCTGCTTTGAAGAAGTGGTCCTTGGCGAAGTATTTCAGCAGTGTGCTGTCCATCGCATGGGTTCCAACCTCTTCATAAATCTCAATGGCTTTTGGGTACTGCTCCAGCTGAGCCGCATAGGTTGCAACTTTGAGAAGGCACTTGTTTGCAGAACTGATGGATTCTTCTCCTTTGTAATAGTCTGATGCCTGTTCATAATGAGCAATAGCCCTATCAATGTCCACTAGCTCAGTCTCATAGATTTCAGCGATGGTGACATGATATTTAGCTGCAATAGTGAACCTCCCCATGTCGGTGTATATCTCAATAGCTCGATTTAGACAGTTTACGGCCTCTTGTGGATCTACTTTTTTGAAGGAGGTTCCAGCATCTATGAAGTTAGTTGCTGCATTGCATTTGCTCTGCATTTGTAGGTGAAGACGGGCCGCTTGCGAGAAGGCATTTCCTGCAGCGCACCAATTTTTGGCCATCTTGTACATATTGGCTGCCCTTGCATACATGTCACAGGCCTCTTCCATCTTTTCGGAGGTGCCACCCCCGAAAAGTGCTCCGAAAAATGACTGGGACGATTTCACTTTCTTCTCGGCCGCGGCCAATTCCATGGCTGCCTTTTCTGTACCAGACTTGTCCATTCTCACTTGGTCTGCTTCTGTTTTCTTTCTCACTACTCTGTCTCTATTTTCTCCTATAGATCCCTATGTGTATGTCTCTACAACAGATGTAAAAACATTCAAACACCTTATATAAGCTGAACAGAGTTCTGGTCTGATATCACACACAACCCAAACCATTGCCATGCATGCCTAACAGCACCGATTTGCGCAGGTATACCTAGTTCTCATCTGTCACGTGGTGTCAGGCATATCCATATACGGAGTGGGCTATATGCCCAAATCTGGGACTATGATGTCAGTCCTGGATATTTCCACATATGGAGTTTCCAGGAGGGATTCGCTGATGTCAGACTCCGTATCCATGACACGTATTAGGTCTCTATGACGACTTCGTAGGTCGATCGTCTCCATTTATGGGGATCTCCATATATAGGCCAGTGCTGGCAAGTATGCCCTGAAGGTTCGCAACACTTACTACTACAAGCTCACAACATGTCGATGTAGAACAGCAAGTTCAACTATTTGAAAATGTTTTTCAAAATAGTAAAATATGGGTAATAAGTTTAGGGATAAGGGGTAGTAAGGCGGCGTGCAAGATAGGGCCCAATGTGTGCGTTTTGAAGGAATAGTAGCAAAAAATGTGTTTTGAAGAAAAATTTAAATTGTAGAAAATGTCATATTTGTATTATTTGTTGTTTTGTTTGTTTTTTGCCTGAAAATATATGTTTTTGAACTGTTGTTTGTAATATGAGTACATCCACACAGAACACGAATGTTTTTTTGTACACATTACAAATGTTTTACCTGTATTTTACCGGGTAGTCACTGAGATCAGAGAGTAAGACCAAAACGCCAGGTGATAAAAAGACACAATATGCAAGACACTGAAAGACATAACATAAGAAAGGCAAATTATTTAGATGAGATTGTTTTATGAGAAATATTCATCGACGCATATTCGTATAGTTTATTCATAACCCCCCCCCCCCCCCCGCACACACACACACACACACACACACACACACACACACACACACACACACACACACACACACACACACACACACACACACACACACACACACACACACACACACACACACACACACACACACACAGTACAGAGTCAGGAGGACTCAATCGTTTTGCATCTCTCGCGTGAAGTGGAATGCAAAACAATGCATGAGGTACACTCATTACTTAACAACTTATAAATAAACCAAAATATAAATTTATGTCAGCAATCATTTTCTAACTGCAGGTATGCATTTTCTAAATGGTGGATTTTCTAAGCAAGCCCCATGAGATGAAATCACACAATGTTGAAAATAAAACTTTATAGCTACACAATTCACGATCAGGTTTATGAGGTATTATTCTATGATGTATCACCACAGAACAACTTGGCACAGAGAAATTAGCAAGGAATGTTCATTTTAGTTGACAGATTATGAGGTAGAAAGCAGTGATTTGTTCCATTTGGACATGAATCAAATAGAGAGTTAAGTAATTGTGCGGCCGGTGTTTGTTTCCAGAGATGTTTGACATACATGTGTGCACCTGACAAACACATGGGTTTCAACAGGCCATATATAGAGATGGGCTGGAGTAGTAACACGCTGGCTTACAATACAACTATCCTCAGTATTTCACACCTTTGTTCCATCCAAACCAATTTTATCACCAGTGCACACGCATGCATGAACACACGCACACAGTACATCTTGAACTACAATTGCTTACTAAAATGAACAATAGGAGTTGAGCATAAGGGTGTAGTGGTGGATGGAGCAGAAGAGAAATAAGAAAGAGAGAGAGGGAGAGACTTAAGGCAGAAAATCTATCATTATGTGATGTGTCCAGAAAATGCCATGAGGATTCTACTCGCCATTTCTTTCACACTATGTGCTCTCTACACTCCATGCCTGAGTTACATTGATTTCAATTACTTCTTCACTCTCTCTCTCTCTCTCTCTCTCTCTCTCTCTCTCTCTCTCTCTCTCTCTCTCTCTCTCTCTCTCTCTCTCTCTCTCTCTCTCTCTCTCTCTCTCTCTCTCTCTCTCTCTCTCTCTCTCTCTCTCTCTCTCTCTCTCTCTCTCTCTCTCTCTCTCTCTCTCTCTCTCTCTCTCTCTCTCTCTCTCTCTCTCTCTCTCTCTCTCTCTCTCTCTCTCTCTCTCTCTGCGGTGTATAGGATGTAGGCACCAGCCCTTCACAATGAGTGATAGCACATGCTGATCTCAGAGACCACACCTCAAAATTGGGGGCAAAGTTACACATGCCATCTGAGAACATAGCATCAATCACAAAGATTTCACTGACGTAAACAGAGAAACATCACATTTATCACAAAACATCGACTTGAATTCATTATGGCAGAGGAAAAAAAGGCTAAAGATTGGTTAAAGTGGGCTACCCCGGGGTTTAAATTAGACTAGCCCAGAATATGCCCCGGGGTATAGTTTGGCCAGGGGTATATTTTGGACTGTTAGACTGGAAATGTATATGTATGTATTTTGCAGTTAATAAATGCCGTTTCTGACAACTTGTTGTTGTGTTCCAAAATATCCTCTGGCGCTAGGACCCCGCAGCATTCCTTTTTGAGCGGAAATTCCGTGTAGACAAACGCCTGTAATTACGGAGCGACAGTACAAGAAGTGTCCCCCAAAAGACTACACGGATAGAATCTCAACACTATCTCTATTCCCGGACACCCTCAGCCCTTATATCCGCTCATCTGCCAAAAACCTTGGTGTAACGTTCGACTGTGCCTTCAAATTCGATCAACACATCAGCTCCGTCGTTAAAACCAGCTGTATTTCAATTAAGACTTCTCGCTAATGTTAAGGCATATCTCCCCCGCCATCAACTGGAGATGGCTATTCACGCCCTCATTTAGTCCAGATTAGATTATTGTAATTCCTTATACACTGGCATAGAACAGTCGTCACTCAGGCGTCTGCAGCTCGCACAAAATGCAGCGGCTCGTCTCCTTACAGGTACTAAAAGACGTGAGCATAATATTAGCCCTGTCCTGGCCTCGCTTCACTGGCTCCCTGTTAAATTTAGATTTTTAGAATTTCGATTTTAAGGTGATTTTATTTACTTATAAATCAGTAAATGGGCTCGCTCTGCCATACCTCTCTGCGCTCGTGCAACCTTACATCCCAGCCAAGGCTCTGAGGTCTGCTGACAAGCTGTTGCTGGTCGTTCATAAGACTAATAAAAAGAGCAGGGGTGACCGTGCGTTTGCGGCTGCGGCCCCCAGACTCTGGAATAGTCTGCCCCTCCCCATCAGATCTGCCCAGTCAATTGGGCCCTATAAACCCATCTGTTCTCCCTGGCGTTTCCCTGAGTTTACCTAATTTGTTTTTAACGTTGTACATTTTGCTACGTGTTAATGCATATTATTGTCTCCGCCAGGCCGTAAGGCATGGCGAGAGAGTATGTTTTGCACCCTGTCCGTCCGTCCGTCCGTCTGTCTGTCTGTCCGTCTGTCCGTCCGTCTGTGACCAGCTAATCTCTGGCTCCGTTGGCTTGATCGCAGTGAAACTCTGCAAACACACTCTCTGGATGCCAATTCAGAACCTCTGCCCCAGATTTTTCACATGGGCCTGTTATAGCACCACCAGGAGGCCGCTTTTTGCAAGACACATTTTTTTACAATACTCCTATAGATTTTGTCCAAACATCACGCGAATCGATACACAGTATCTCTATAGTCATTAAACGAAATAGGTTTTTCAGATTTCACATATTCCATCCTGATTGGCTAAAAATGGCTTCCAAAGTTTGCAGGAGTGCTCCGTTTTGAACAAAATGCCTCAAATCATGAACACAGCATGCAATTTGCATGACATTTTGCACGCACATTCTCACTAGGCAGAGGAAGAAATGCCACTTGAAAATTGTTCAAATCAGCCCCATGGTGGCGCTATAACAGGCCGATACATGTTTTTACCTTTAACTGCACCGATCTGTGTACAACCTTGTAGGCGCACTCCCTAGAAGCCAGGGAAAAACCTTTGCCCTGCATTTTTCACATCTGCCTTTTGTAGCGCCACCAGGAGGCCAACTAATATAAAACACATTTTTGGATATTACTCCTTCAGATTTTATCCAAATTTCACGCGAATCGGTACACATGATCTCTATAGTCATGTGATCAAGACGGATCTGTTTGATTTTTCATATTCCATCCTGATTGGCTAAGATTGACAAGTTTGCAGGAGTGTCCCGTTTTGAACAAAATGTTGCAAATCATGAACGCAGCGTCCGATTGTGGTCAAACTTTGCACGCACATTCGCACTACGTTGAGGAACAAATGCCACCCTTTTAACATTGGCCTGTTATAGCGCCACCAGGAGGTCTAATTTAGAAAAAACTTTTTTTGAACAAAATGCCTCAAATCATGAATTCAGTGTCCGATTGCCGTGCAAGGCCTAAGAAGAAATGGCACCCTTTTCACATTGGCCTATTGTAGCGCAACCAAGAGACCACAATAACCTACCTGACCTGGCGGAGACCTGTGCTCCGAGGAGCACTTTTTCTAGTCTGTTTATGTTTTTGTTTTGATGCTTTGAATTGTTTTTGTTAAATTGTTCTGATGTTTTTCATTTGCTTTGATGCTTTGAATTGTTTTTGTTTTAACCATGTACAGCACTTTGGTCAGCTCAGCTGTTGTAAACGTGTTATATAAATAAAGTTTTATTTGATTTGAAAATGAATGTTACACAGAAGGCTTTTATATTTTCATTTGTGGCTTCCCTTCTTAATTTTTTTTGCCTTTATTGTTAATTTTTTTTGCCTTTATTGAAAAACAAAAAGTTGACAGGATCGTTACAACATCCATCTAAGAGCTGTTCTCTCTGACATACTGTGGATAACTGCTCCCTGCATTTAGCCTGCATTTTTCTGCTGTGAAAAGTGAATAGCCAACTGTCCAAGAGGCTGCCTGGAACATTGATTAATTTGAGCCAATGGTGTGGTGCTTGACACACGGCTGAATTGCCAGTTTATCCTCTCAGAGGGATTGCGTTTCCTGACTTAACCACTTAAACCCTATATATTGTGTTGATTTTGGAGCTGCGGGTGGCTGATTAGATTAGAACTGTAGAACTGCATTTGCTCATTGATCGGGCGACACCTCCCAAGTTCCCTTAGATTTCATTAGTGCTTATTTCTTCTAATTTGTGCCATCTGGCTATTGATCACACAGTCTCCACCGACTGAGAGACAGACGATAGGAACAAAGCATGATAGGAACACAGAGTGCTGGGGAGGAGAGTAAATGTGTGAAGAAATATTTCAGAATTTGTGGTGTGCATGTGTGTGAGAGAGAGTGGGTGCATTTTGACTCACATTGGGTTTGGCAGAAGGTAATGAGCCCCAATAGAAGGTGGAAAAGTGAAGCAGAGAAATATCATGTGTTTTTGAGGCATAGTGCGAGCAGCAAAGGAAGGCAATTAAGGTCCGTTCTATTCATCTCCCTACAGACATCTGGTCATCCACACTGCCTATTATTACTGAGATGAATACCCACAAAGCATTCTGTCGCGTCCCTAAAATGCCCCTTGGGCTACGCCTTAAATCTCCATCATGACCGTCATTTGATTGACCCGATGTCATGTTTATGGAACAGTCTAATATGAATGTCAAAGCATGCAGATTGTGCCCTTTTAAATGTGACTAAGCATACCGTATTGCCATATCAAAGCATCGGCCGATGGACTTCATAGCTCATTTGGCCTCTGCTTTGATCAGCGTGACCCGGTGAAGCGACTCTCATTAGCCTTATTGCATTTTGCTGGGCCCATTGGCCTGCTGCTGTATCAATAGGCAAACACGCACGCACACGCACACACGCACACGCACACGCGCGCACACGCACACGCACACACACACACACACACACACACACACACACACACACACACACACACACACACACACACACACACACACGCCTCTATATCCATAGATATTCTCTTTTGCACATCTTCCCACGCTCTTGTCTCGCTCTCTGAAGCATACCCTTCGGAACATACTAACACACTGGCTGCACCATACTAACACACTGGCTGCTTATCATGGTCCCACTGCACAGCACCAGCTAATGGAATGGATTATAAGGTCAATTCTGTGGATACAGAATGCCCCAAAGCACTTTGTTGTAATAACGACCAATTCAGAGAGGATAAGAAAGGGTTTTTGCTCAACTGAAGAGAAAGGTTGTGACATTTCATGGGCTTGCTCTTTCCCCTGCTGTTTTAAACTTCACTAAACCTGGCCTTGGTGACTCCCACTAATCTTAACCATGTGACACTTTGTCTGTGGAAACGTTCCTAATTAAGTACACTTTAAGTGCAAGAAAATGTCACTGTAGCTTGTAGTGATGCGCGGGTCGGGTTTTTTCATGACCCGCCCCGCCCCGCCCCGCGACGGAACCCAACCCGCCTCAACCCGCCCCGCGAACCCATATATAAATCTATGGCTCAACCCGCCCCGCGACCTGCGATTCTTTTTTATTCTGTAAAATCATGGTTAGAAAATAATCCCCAAGTGTATTCAAACTGTTTTATTGTTATTATTCTTATTCTTATTAGGAATAAAGACAAAACAAGAGCATGTGATTTTTTTTTTTTTTTTGCGTGTGAGAGCGGCTGACCCGCTCTCCCGCAGCCCGCATAATTGCCTCCGAAATTCTGACGGGTCAACCCGCGCATCACTAGTAGCTTGAAATTACAGGTTTCCAAGTTTCAAGTGTGCCTTTGTGCTACATAAAACAAAACATGGATAGGAGTATGCTCAATCACAGTGATAAATCATAAATGTATTTAAACTGTGACTTCAAAGCAGAGTTGCAGGCTGTTGACATCATCTAATTATATAAACGGCAAGTTACTTCCGCGCGCCGCTGACGCTATAGCCACAGCTCTGTAATCGAGTAAACACAACGGCGACACAGCACATGTCGCCAACACAGTAGCCACGGCCGACTTTCACAATTTACGGGTGGCGTAGGGCACCTATCATTGCTCACTTCACAGTTTCCACGTCGCAACATAATTTATTACACTCACCACATTTCGGACAAAACGGAAGGTGCAACACTTTCGTACCGTTTACCGTGCACACCACCGACACCGAACGGCGACGGCTTGAGCCGAAACAACACGAGCGGCCGCCATTGAACTCTGCCCATCTCCTCCACAACAACACACAAGCAGCTCCTTTGCTTCAACCCCCCCCCCCTTCTTAGGTACCTCCTTTGTTCCACCCAGGCCGTTACTTTCACTTCACTCATGTCTCGATCACAATATGTCCGTCCTTCACGTGCCATCTACATCCCAAACACAAAAACAAACGGCGACGGCCACAGCACAGCACGTTGCCCTGGTAAATCTGGTAAACAAACCAGCCTAGGTTCATGACACCAAAGGACTCGACAGTGATGTCATCATTATGCAACCCGGAAGTACAAATACCAAGGATACGTCAGTGATGTCAGTCGGGATGCCAGGTTTATGCCAGGTTTTCTAAAAACAAGCGCCAGAAACAAGCAACCACCTTCATGAAAAAAAAAAAACACCGAAGGGGTCCGTCATCTTCCACGGGGGTCCCCGCGCGTCCCGACAATCCACGGGGGGTCCGTGGGCGGACCCCCTGCAACATACAAAATATAATTTCTTCAAATGTTTTATTTTTTTTTTACTTTTCCACAGTTTTACTCCGTCGATTTGGGTACCCCAATATACACGCGCCCACGCTGGGCCCCGTGCGCGGCTGGGGTTGTAGCCCCCCGAAACTCTAGTGATGTATAATGGTGTTGGTGTACAGACCAAGTATATGGTTTAAAACAGACTACAAAATAAATGTTTCAAGTTCAATGGATCTTCTCTGAGACCTTGAATTTTCCTTGCAGTCTGAGGTGATACTGGCATTACCTGGCCTTCTTTGACACAGTGTCTATGTGATGTCATGTGTGCACTGAGGTACTTGAAACTGTGCTCACCCCCTCCACTGGTGTCCCGTTAATCATGAGGGTGGGTGTAGGTCCTTGGCTGTTGCGTCCACGATCATCTCCTTGGTTTTTATCAACGTTCAAGAAGAGGCTGTTGTCCTGTCACAGCATTGACACGTCTGCCACCTCTTCCAGGTGACCCTCTTGTCATTGTGATCGGGCCAAACACAAATGTGTTGTTGGCAAACTTGACGGTGGTGTTGGAGCTATTCCTAGAGGTTGAGGTGTGACTACCCCGGGACCCAGGCACACACACAGTCCCAGGTTAAACTGCTTGACAGCTAGCCTGGTGGGGATTATGGCATTAAAAGCTGAATTGACTTCAGCTGAGCTGAGCTGTAGTCAATCAACAACAGCCTAACATAGCCCTCTTCCCCTTTGTTGTCAAGTAGGCAGTAGGCAAACTACAGTTTGCCTACTGCCCACTGCAAGTGTATCCAAGGTGCTGGTATGAGAGGAGCAGATGTAGTCTTTAACTAGCCTCTCAAAGCACTTCATGTCCACCGAGGTTAGTTCAACCAGGCGGTAATCGTTCAGGCTGGCTAGGGAGGCATTATTGGGCACAGGGAAAATGGTGGACCTCTTGAAGCATGTGGGGACCACAGACTGGGCCAGAGAGAGGTTGAATATGGTGGTGATCAATGCAGGTCTTGTTGACTCGCCTGGAGATAGGGATGAGACAAGGTGCTTGCTGCTCTAGGTGGTGGACACCCTTCCCTCGTTGGCCGCAGGGCTAACCATACATGGCGGCTGGCAGGCTAGCATTGCAGTAGCATTGTTAACCTCAAACCATGCCGAAAATGCTTTCAGATAATTTGCCAGCTCCGCATCAGCGCTCTCAATAGATCGGTGCTTGGAGAAAAGAGAAGGCTTGAAGCTGCTTTTTTAAGCGTTCTTTTTTAATCTGCAGAGGTTTCCGGGGGACCTGAGGAGTCTACATTCTCCATGCAAATCCCCTGAGCTCACCCCCTGTGGCTATGACTGATTCCATTTAATGTTTCCATATGGCTGCTGATGCAGCACCTCATTCACACTCACAGATCACTCTGGAGAGTTGTCAGGACACCTGGTGATGTTAGCGGCTGCTATTCTAATAATAGTCTCTTTATTTCTCCGCCCAGAGCTGCAGGTCATATAGGGTAACTTTGTTTTTGTTTTTTGTTGTTGCCTCACTTGAACGATTTCTCAGATCAATGTCACTGAGCTGCCATGTGAGTCTATAAGGCTATAAGAATAAAAAGGTCTGTGCATCAATCACTATAACTATAACGATTATCGTTTATGGACTCATGCCATCCACTTGAGTTAGAACATTTTTTTGCCAGACCCAAGGGCTCTGCACACATGTCATGCGAAGTCCGGCTATTCAGATTTCAACCACTAGGGGTCTGGCAGTGCTCCGAGGAGCACCTTTTCTAGTTTTAACTATCTATCCTATAATACATTGGAAAGATGAAAAGCCATAATTCCCCCGTGTTTTTTTCTGCCATTTCATGTTTTCATGTTTTCTTCAAAACACTTACTCCGTGTTTTACACTTACTGCGCCTACTCCCACAAATTGAAATGGGGATCCATGGCTTACTGAAAGTCAATTTGGTGGTCCAAGACTTGGAAAAAGCTTGAAAACCCTTGGGTTAGCATCTCAAGAGTACATGTCAAGAGTAATTTCTGAACACTGGTACTAATGTCACTCACTCTGTGTCATTTAACATGACCACTACACATGATCATGTCTAATTAGCCCAGCTGTAGAATGAAATTAAAATCAAAATCAAAAAACAAAATCGTTGCCAATGCCTCGACCCATAGAGAAATCCAGAGTGCCAATCGGCTGATGACTGGAATGAAGGCAATCATGACAAACAGGAGCTGTGGAAGACAACTGTGTGAACGCTCATTTGTCAGTGTCAGTAATGGACCACTTCCTACACTTGTCCTCTGTAGGCTATAATTGCTGGGGTGTAATTTCCCCGTCTCTGCTCTAAAACCTGCATTTGTCAAACATGGTGAACAAACCTGCATGGCTGTCAGACAAATAGGGGAGGGAAGGCATTGTTGACAGCTGGGAAATGTTAAACTATCATACCGGCAGGCCCAGGCCCAAAAGCTTGGTCCAGTGCCATTTCTTGTCAATCTGGCACCCTGGGCACGATGGAGAACACATGCTGTATCTTTAAAGCAGGAGAGTGGTCAGTCCTTGACCCTTTGTATTTCATTTGCTTTCATTCACATGGTAGGGAAGCTGATAGGAGGAGAACACGTTTTTGTTTGTTTGTTTGTTTTAAATCGCTTTAAATGAAAGAATGTGCATTATTATCTCCTATAATCGAGCTGGGGACTTGCTGATCAGAGCATTGTGCCCATGTGTTATGCACCCTAACCACTCAGCTATCAGGTCCCCATATAGTTTATTTGCTTTTATTGTGATTACAGGGAAGGCACAGGAGTACTTTGTGACCATTTTTCTACAAGTGCTTTAAGATGATGTTTTATTTTTAGCATTATTACCTCCATGGCTACCTCCTGTACTTTTGTCCTTTTTTTCTTTTCAAAGCCATTAGGAAAACCAGAGTCAGACAGATGCTTTTAAAAACGTCAATACCAAACACAACTCCATGCGCATTTTACTTTTTGTGTGGACCTGCCATGTGTATTTTTACCTGTGAAGTTTTAGCCCTATCTACCATTCTACAGTATATCTGGACCTGCCAATGCGTTGCTACCTTTTTCCTTGTTTCTTTTTTTTGCATATACTCTCTCTCTAGATAACTTTCTTATTTTCTCCTTGCTCTCCCTCTCTCTGCCCACCCCCCCCCCCCCCCCCCCGCCCCCAAATAAAGGAGTTTGCACAAAAAACAATTTTGTCTTTACACCTGTAAACCTGTGATGTGACAATAAAGTTGATTCAGTTGGACCAGTAGTAGTCCAGAACCAAAAATCCAAACACCCTGTATCTGTCTCACTGAGCATAATTATGCACTGGCAAAATTCATAAGCATTGGGCATAATGTATTTTAATGTAATACCTGTAACAGAGCAATGAGCCTAGTTCATTCCTCATCATACAACAAAGTATAAACGAACAGATGTTTAGTGAGTGACACTAAATATAAATTGAGCCATATATTAGGCATTAGACAGGCTTGTTGTTGTGGGGAGGAGGAGAAAGGTCTGATGGGAAAAGACGAAGGAGAGAACAGGAAGCACTCCTCCACCATGTCAATATGGTAAGTGACAATTCCAGTACCGTGGAGAGTTCCTCACCATGATTAGTTATTAGGTGCTGAGGAACTCTCCATGGTACTGGAATTGTCACTCACTCATTCACACTGTGGAGGATATTTCCCCCCCTCCCAATGTAGAGGTGGTGACCAATTCCATCAATGAATGCGATGCTTCTTAAAATTGCTTCAGAAGCTCACAGGTAACCGGTGGAGAGCATCCAATATAGGAGTGATGTGGTCACGCTTCTTAGCGTGACCACAAAATGTATGTTAACGTTGACCGTGGCATTCATATTTTGGGCAAATATGTCAATGTCAGAATTGGACAATGTATGTATTTATTTTATCTAATAGCAGACTTGTATTTGTACGATGTGTGTGGGCAAACTGGGCATGCTCCAGTAAATATGCATATGTATGCAAAACAAAAAAAACAGGTATACACAGAAATCAAGATAATTCTGCTACAAACACCTGTGCTAATTTCATTGACAAGTTGATACTTAATTTGAATCAGATGTCTGTGAAACACAACTGAGACAGTTGTGTAAGATGTTCTAGATGTAAAGGAACTTATATTATATACTGCAACAAGCAAAGCATCCAATTGAAAGTGTCAAACGGTATTATCTCTGCAGTTTACACGTTGACAAGATGTAGGAACATATTAGATACTGAAACAAGCAAAGCATCCAATTGAAAGTGTCAAACGGTATTATCTCTGCAGAAGGATTCCATGTCATGTTAGCTGACACTGTGCGTGCGTGCGTGCGTGCGTGCAGGGTAAGGCATTCATAATTGGAATGCCTTGCCACAACAAGGCAAGCCAAACAAAGAAAGCCGTAAACAAAAATGAGGAGGACTAGAAATTAAATCTAGTGGGTGAGAGAATCCTTATACAACACTCTGTGTCAAGGTTATTTTTAATGACTTGTCATAGACATCACCCCGCACGTACAATTCTATATTATCTGTTCAATATCTTGAATAACAAAGATCTGTGTCTTTTTTTCCTTGTATTCAGTGTAGACCTACAGCTTTAAGCTCAATGTATACACCTTCGTACGACATAAGCATAAATTAGGTATTAGTCACTAAAAATGCTGAATATCAACACTGTTTATGTTGTGTGTATTTGAGTGTGTATGAGTGTATATGTGTATTTGAGTGTGGTGGTTTTTCTCAAGGTTAAAGCAGAATATTGCGGTTTACATATATGATTTATTTTAGGGTTGTCCGATATTGGCTTTTTTACCGATAACCGATATACCGATATTGTCCAACTCTTAATTACCGATACCGATATCAACCGATACCGATATATGCGGGGATTATTGTGATTAGGGTAAGCTCAAATTTCATATCACACACACCATATACAGTAAGAACTCCTGTAACTTATTTATAAAGCAAAAAAAAAAAAAAAAAAAAAATTTCAAAAACCGATACCGATATTTTCCCGATATCAATTTTTATGCTAATATCGGCCGATAATATCGGGAGGCCGATAAAATCGGACATCCCTAATTTATTTTGTCCATTTTACCTGAACATAATGCTTGGAGCGAATCACTATTCGTCATGGACCCTTGTCAGACTCAGACAAGCACCTTTACCAGCTCAGTATTGTAAATTAGTTTTGTAGTGTATTTTAGTCCATGTAATATCTGTAGCAGAGTGGGTGAGAGAGAGAGAGAGAGAGAGAGAGACATTTTGAGAGAGAGAGAGAGAGAGAGAGAGAGAGAGAGAGAGAGAGAGAGAGAGAGAGAGATACAATGAGATGAGAACTTGCAAGAGGGATTCTTGACATTTAACATCACCTGATTAGTGTTGATGAGCATTCAACGATCCTGGAGCCTAATTAATTCTTCAATCTTGCAACAAAGTATAAACGAACAACAGAAATAACAGCAGATGTTTAGTGACTGAGCTAAATATAAACCGTGCCATAAATGAGGCATTAGACAGGCTTGTTTAGTTGAGGGCTGGTGACAGGGACACACCGAGGTGTGGGGAGGAGGTGAGAAAAGACAAAGGAGAGAACAGGAAAAGGGAAAGAAACTGAAAGAACAGAAACCACACAGAGACAAACAGTCAAGCAAAGAGCACTCCTGCATCTCATTATGCAACAGGGGACAGGAGAGAGGAGTGTAGACTACAGATTTTAACTGCATTCGTCTTGCCTGAATTCATTAACCAGAGCCCATTGTGGACCCCTGTCCATTTATCTGGCTTTAGTACAACCATGTCATGTTTTAAGGTTTTGCTCTATTTAAACTGAGGGCATCCATCCATCCGTAATCGAAGCATGAGTTTTACTAGTGTGGTCGATGCACCATTAACATTGCCCCTGCTGGCGTGCTGCAGCTATGTCATCTCTAATATGTCAGGAGTAATCACATGAGGGATCACTTGAAGAGGTACAGAAATGACAATGAGAATCAGCATTTATTGGCCAAGTATGCTTTCACACATACTGTGCAAGGAATTTGACTGGTCGTCAGTGACTGCTGACACCTGAATTTTGGTCGGGCTTAGATTCACAACACACTATAGAGTTGAACAGTGCGGTGTCTAAAGTAATCAGCTATAATATCATAACAATCCAATGTAGACTTACCAAGGGGTCCTAGTTGTAATATTTAACCCACAAACACATTTTGTTTGCAGGATAAATATGGCTGTCTTTAATCAAACTTGGACATTGTCAGCGGAATATTGCCCACACACCCACATCAGGAACGCCACAAACTTTTTGGCTCACAATACTTGAAAATATTGGCGCTGCCAGGAGATTTCTTTAGCACCTTCATGGAACTTCTTATGAAGTAACTTTTGTGAGAAACGCGTGAGAAGAGAAGAGAAGAGAAGAGAAGAGAAGAGAAGAGAAGAGAAGAGAAGAGAAGAGAAGAGAAGAGAAGAGAAGAGAAGAGAAGAGAAGAGAAGAGAAGAGAAGAGAAGAGAAGAGAAGAGAAGAGAAGAATACAGGTGTGACAGTGGTCAAAGACTGGTGCCAGAGGATGTGCCCACATCGTCAGTGAAAGCATTTCTCCTGCCAGAACATCCCAATATCTGCTTGTTTAAGCACACTGAAAGGGTTGTCATGGCTGTCCAGCTACCACAATTTCACTTATTTTAGTTTTTTATGATTGACAAACGGACAGTCCAATAAAATGTCTGCGAGTCAACTGTAGCATGCAAAACGAATTCATTTCACATACCAAAACTGAGTAATTTGTCATGGTTGATCCCGAACAAATTGATAAATGACAGTTAATTAACGTTTAATGTGGAGGTGCAATAAGCGACCTAGAAACAGTCTGCAGAGCTGGCAGTGATGTTCATAGTACATCAAAGGCGAAAAGCAATAAGTCTGGATCGGCATTCCATCTTTTAGGCACAGGCACAGCATCACAATTTAGCCCTGCATCTTGCCTTGGATACTTTTTTCTTCTCTCTGAATCTCTCTTTAACATATACTGTACAAACACACACATACAAAATGATCATTAATGTGTGGCCTGTGTTAGCACTTAGTGACAGAAACATCCCACACTGTCACGGTATTAGCTGGTAGGCCTATTACTGTGTTGAAGGCTCTGCTCTCATCTGACAAAATCTATATCTATATCTAACTTTAAAGTACATTGTACATGTACATTTCTGCTGTTGGAGTTTTACTTGTCACTGGCTCTGGAAGATTTGCATGTCATATAGCTGAGATATAATATTGGTTCCTCCCCATGGCATGGGGGCAGAGGATGAACGTGAAGTGAGCATGATAGGAGGGACCTTGGTTCTGAGACCTCAATTTCCCCTGGCCCATACATTGACGTCATGGGCCTCTAACAGGCAATATTTACCATGTACACTTAAAGTGTATTTGCCATTAATTGTCGTGAAATCATTTCGTCGGCACTCGATTTGGAAATCACAGTTTATATTTAGCTGCCATCTTTAGGCATTCATAGGGGCAATCATTAGAACTTGATTAAAATGCCATGGCAGAAACTAGTGAGTACAGTAAATGACAGTTACAGCATTTTTCTTGTATAAGAAACTAGGTATTGTGTCGCCTGAATGCAATGATTCATCAATGAATCGTCTTTATTGTCACACAGGTTTGATTCTTTTTTTCAAGAGTGCCCCATCATCTGTCCATAGACCCATTAGACCCAACCTCACTCATCTCACTCATCCCACTTGTCTCACAGCTATAAAGTCTTGGATGTCAAACAACTTTCTGATGTTGAACAATGACAAAACTGAGGTGATTGTGTTTGGACCAAAAAGACACAGATACAGTGTATCCCATTCCCTGCTGCTAGAAGCCCAGGGTTTGCAATGGTCCAAAGAGGCCAGAAACCTTAGTGTAATTTTTGACTCTGATCTGAATTTTAATAAACATTTCACCAATATCACTAAATCTGCAATCTTCAAACTAAGGAGCATCTCTAAAATTGGGTAATTCATATCACTTTCTGATGCACAACCTCTTATTCATGCTTTCGTCACTAATCACCTGGACAATTGTAACTCCTTTTTTCCGGACTCCCTGGTACATATAAGTGTGCAGTTAGACCATTTTGTGGAGCTAACCACATATAGGTATAATTCAGTTCAGTTCACTTTTATTTTCGGATTCTTTGGACAAATATAAAAAGGAAAAATAAATATATATGTGTTCAGGCCTATTTCAATCAGTCTGATGATATTACTATTATTTCATTTTTGTTGTGCATCTTAAAAACATCTGTTTGTGCTTGTACACTCCAGAAATAATTGCAATCAGGTGATTTCATAATGAAGTGTTATTTTGATTGAACTGCAATGAGGCCCTACTTGCTCCCTCCCATAGAATACAGTTTTCCTCGATTGCTAAGTAAATTTGAAACTGTGGCCCACTTAATCATGACGAGGACCTAAATGAGCAGAGGAGTATGGTTTGTTGCAAAAGAGCAAGTAATTTATCATTGCTTTCACACAAAATGCTCATGTTAAGCACATTTTTGTACAATTCTGTACAAAAGACTCAAAACATCAATGAAATAAGTCATGTCAAACTAAACTGAAGCATTTGGTCTCAGCTGACAGAAAGAGTCACCCTTGAGTTGGTGTTTTGCAAGAATGGAGTAAGTAAGAAATCAAGGACAAGTTCAAGGAGAGGAACAGGGGCCCATAGAGGAAGAGGGGCGTGGTGGCGTGAGTAGCTCAGAGGCTAAGACAAAAAGCCAATTTTTCAGACAAACTCCATGCCAGTTATTGATCATGACATCAATCACAGCCTTTCAGTGAGAGAAGCTGTGCAGGGGGTCCAGCCCAACCTCAGGAGATTAACTGTGGCATCAATGGTAAGAATATTCAGGAATGCATATTATAAGTGACTGTGCAATACCTTAATGGATATTTTAGTACTACTCTATACAATTTTTCCATCAAGGTCCTTTAAATAATCATCAAAATATCTTTCTTTTTTTTTATCACAAACGTCTTTACAGAATTCAAAGACAACCACATGCTGTTGACAGGGTGTCAACAGTGGATAATTGATACTGTATATGCCATTGGATTACAAGAAATCCAGAGAGCAGTCATGCAGTAGTTTGCCAATGTCAACAGTGTAGCTACAGTATATTGACCAAGAAAATGTAAAAGAAAATGAAAACAGCTCTGCAAAGGAGTGAAGATACCAGTATGTACAGGTAAGAGTTTATTACTGTAATGTATTTTCTTACAGTAAACTATTACATTCCATGCAGCTGGAATATTTTACAAGATTGTATTGTATTGTATTTTTTTTACATGTATTTAGGGTATTTATAATCATCTTTACTGTTTTTCTCAATAGACAATAATGAAGCTTGAAGCCAGTGCAACACCCCATATTTTCATGGATGTACAGTAGATGACGCAGGCTTCAACCTATCAAAAGTAAGGAGATGTGGAGGGAACATCTCATTTATCAACAAGCCACTGTAAATGTGACCGGTCAGAGGAAGGCCATCATGCATTTTAGACAATGTGTGCCACCTTGCAGCATAGATAGCCTAAATATGGCCCTGTGTGTGTGCTGCAATCTCCAGTGAGGGTGTTCTTACCCACATTCAGTGGAGGAACTAAAGTAACATTTACTCAAGTACTGTACAATTTTGAGGTATTTTTTACTTTACTGGAATACCTGTCCACGACCACAGAGTCTGGGATTCGAATTCATCGCGGTGCATCCGTATTGCCAAACATCTACCTGAACACAATTAGCTGTGTTTGGGGGAAGGGCAGCTGGACGGGGAGGGTGATCTTTGTCGCTGTGCTAGTGACTCCTGCAGGCTGAGGTGGCACCTGTTAACAGGGTGTTGAACGGGAGGAGTGGGGCAGAGACGCTACATCCTCCCAGAATGTAGGACTGGCAGGTGAGCCAGTAGGGTACAACAGCAGTGGCAACACAGAAATGTGTGGAGAGGAAGGATTGGCTCAACGAATACATTGGGAGAAAAAAGGGTAAAATTAATAATTTAAAAAAGAAAAGAAAAAAAAGGTGACTTCCGTCTGGAGAAATCTATGCAAGCGATAAGAAACAACTCTAAGATGAGCAAGACTTTGATGTAATAATCTTCAGAATAGATAACTATCTCTGGGTTGATATTAACTAAAATGAAAGCAATGCTAATACAACACCACATTAATATTATCATTTGAAAACAGATTGAAAAAGGGACAAAAATATAATTACATTATTGTATTTTAAATGTCAGGTGTATGTGTGTGTGTGTGTGTGTGTGTGTGTGTGTGTGTGTGTGTGTGTGTGTGTGTGTGTGTGTGTGTGTGTGTGTGTGTGTGTGTGTGTGTGTGTGTGTGTGTGTGTGTGTGATGATGATCAAACAGTACTGGAAATACGATAATAATACTGGAAATCATTTTTATTGAAGCGACAAAGTCAAGCCAGAGGGAGCATAATCCCTAGGCTCAGCTTTTAGTTCCATCAAAAGTTCATCCAGGTTTCAATATTGTGCAGACTGCACATGCATTCAAATGATTTGTGGCTGTACTCAAGGCACTTTCTCCTAGTCAACAAATTCTATGCAATATCAATCTTAAAATTTTCACTGAATATACAAAACCTGGCCTAGATTTCAAAACACTGTATCAACTCTGGAATAACAGGAAGAGGATCTGTGACAGCCTGTCACCTCGAAGCCTGTGCTGTGAGTTCACGGAGACCACTTGTGTTTGTGCTGATTAGTGCTGAGATGACCTCACCAGGTTGACTTATATGTTTTCCTTGTCAATTATCTGCTTTCTCAATCAGTCTGCAGGCAGAAGTGTTACAGGAAATTGATGAAGAACGGCGGTGGCATTTTCAAGCTATTTTCAACCACATATATTGCCACTTAAGATTGGCTTCCTGTTTCACAAGCCACAGCATAATGTCCATCAATGAAAAGTTCAGAGTGAATGAGCTCTGAATCGAAGTTTCTGAATTGGCTATTTGGGGTAGAGGGGGTATATATTGTATAGTAAATTTTCAATTTATCTTAGCAAAAGCTATGCCTATTCTGACAATCTAGTCATCCTTAGTGCCCTGTGGCTAGGCTAAAATAGCTTGTCTAAAGACTGGCATACAGTACACATGGTGTGCACACAGGGGTCTCGATATCTCTCTTGAAAATAGCTCCCCAAACGATTGGCAGCAGCACGGTGCATGAAGCATGATTACGGTGTGCTTAGAAAAAGCAGAGTATACACTATTGTAGGCTACACAATGGCATTCAATGTATAGTAGCAGCAAATGGAGACAAAACAACAAGTTCAACCTTGAACCACAGAAAGACCAAGCATAATAATGACTGCCAAAATACGTATTTGCCCTTTCTCTTTCTATAGAAAAGGCCTTGGAAGAATCAACATCATAAAAAGATGCCAGAGCTTTGTCCAGAGACAGAAAGACATCAACATCCAGTGCTGTTACCAGGTGACAAAGACTACAGGGCTGTGAAATTCACAGTGGTGGAAAAAGTACTCACATTCTTCACAAAATATCAATACTGCAATGTAGAAACACTCTGTTACAGGTGAAAGTCCAGTAATCAAAATTTACTTGGGTAAAAGTACAAAATGAATGGCATCAAAATATACTTAAAGTACCAAAAGTAAAAGTACTCATTATGCAGATGGTTATCATATGTCTAAAATGTTTGAAAATCTTTTGAAAATTAGCTTGTACTGTAGATTGGCTATTTTCAAATAGCCAAAGTTTAAATAGGGCTGAAGTGGTTAATGTATGTTTTGTAATAATAATATAAATCTATGAAGTAACTAGTAACTAAAGTTTTCAAATAATTGTAGTGGAGTAAAAGTACAATATTTGCCTCTGAGATGTAGTGGAATAGAAGTATAGAAAGTTGGAAATAGTCGAGGTAGGTAAAAGTACCTCAAAATTGTACTCAAATACAGGACTTGAGTACATGTATTTGTTACTTTACACCACTGGAAATTCATTTTAGGTCGGGGGCCACATTGACAAAAGCGCAACTCAATGAGGGCAAGACCAGTTGTGCACACGTACGCGTTCACTTCCACAGCTCTCACTGCCATTGTTTTTTAGCCTGTTGTCTCAGTCACTGCTATAACTACGGAATCTAATTTACAAATTGGTTTATCATTAAGAAGATTAGCTACTGTAATTATTGGTATTACGGTTGCAGGCTGCAACAAACTTGTTATCAAAGATTAAATTTGATATCGGTATTTTTGGTTAAGGAGCCAATTCAAATTTAAATACCGTCCCCGCTATAACTACAACATGTTTTGCAATTGCACTTTGCAATTACACGGGTGTGGTTAAAATAATAAGCTAACTGTGTTTCTGGGCTGGTGCGCCTGTTTGATAAGTTACACATGATGTTGTGTGCCATTTTAAATGAAGCTTTGATTGTCGCAACCAAACTTCTGACATGAGTTTAGGCCACTGCAGAGTGCAGACTAAATGCATGATAAATGGCACATGTATAGGTATTGCAGCTTTCTCCAAACAGCTTAATGTGCGTCACATTTACCCAGTGAATCTAACGTGCATACTGTATAATTATTAATTCCCCAGTTAAAAGATAATTTACAGGTGAGTGGGAGACGTTTAAAATGTGGCTCCAAAAAGAGGGTCATATACTGCACAATAACCCCGGCCCACATGGCCACCCAGCACCCACTATAGTGTCTGTCATTGGCTGTTTCTCATTAGTATGGTGGTCCCTCTCTCCCACATTCTCTCACACACACACACACACACACGCACGCACACACGCACGCAGGTGGAATCGTTGAGACATGGTGCCTGAAGAGTGGAAAATTATTAATGCCACTGAGGTAACTGAGAGTGATTGTAAGCACCTGTGCAGAGATAACACATGCCAGTCAAATATTAGATTTAGTATGCATGACACACACGTGCAGCACACTGCACATCAGTCCTATAATATGTGTTTATCGCAAGAGCATGTATTACACACATGCAACATTTTCTGGTTAAAACCAAATGTTTTTGTTTTAAAAGTTTAAGGTGCAGTCAGTGATATATTTTGTTTGTTATATAGATCTATATTCTGATAGCAATCATTGTTATAGTGTTTATTCAGTAACAGGTCTAATGAATACAGGAAAGTGGGAGTTATGACAGAAATGAGCAGACAAACTTGAAAACTGGAACACCATAAAATTAAATCTGATAAATGGACCTCTAATGATTGGATGAAATTGGTTTATTAAAGAGCTAGGTGTCAGGGCCGCAAACCAACCCGAACTCTAGCTTTGCTCACATCTAGTTGTATATAATGTCAGTGCTTGAGGTTAAAAGATATGTTAATGAAAAAAGTATGAGTTTAATGGAAGTTGATGACAAGCAGGAGTTGTTGATAACATGCTTCAAAGCAGCCCACCAGGTGGCTGTCAGTGTGCACAACACATGAATACTTAGTGCTTAGTGCATTAAGCCTGAGGAACACCATTTTGGTTGGTAAGGGAGCTATTCTTTCATGTTCTCATGCACTGTTTTTTCAAACAGCACCAGGCCTACTTAGGTTTTGTATGTGTTTCGATTCCTCGAGTCACACATAGACATGCACAGATTGTACACACACCCACTTGCAAACACATCTGACAGAGCATGTAACAGACTAAAAACAGATTTTATATTAGTATGTATCCACCGAAGAGTTTTTTGTTTTTGTTTGTTTGTTTGTTTTTCCCAGCTGAAAATGCAAGGCACTCTTCTAACACGCTCATCTGGGTGCGCTTGAAGGTGAAGCGATTTTTCAGTGATGAGCACTGCATTCTACCAAAAGTTGTCAACTCTCAGCAATAAAATGCCAAACGTTCACAGCTCAGCACAGAATAGAAATTATGAGTCTCGTCATGCTGCTGGCCTTTCTAGCATAGCGTAAATATTATATGTGGCACTCCCAAAGAAAACAATTCAAAACATAATATGCTGGCTGAGCACAGGAAAAAAAACACCTTGGTGGACACAACCCCTAAGAACGGTCTTCTAAAGATACCCAGATATAAACTGCTAAAAAAAATAAAGGGAACACTTTGATCCCTTAATTCTTTTGAGCAGTTTTCGTTAGCATTATGTACACACATCATGAAAAAACTCAAAAGAATTAAGGGATCAAAGTGTTCCCTTTATTTTTGTGAGCAGTGTATATTGAATCTGGTCTACAATCAGGAAAGCTTTTGAAACCAAAAGGTTGTGCAGAAAGATTATTGGATTATTGGAAGGGCTTAGGTCCTTTCAACACAAGCCATCTCTATTCACCTGTCCTCCTGTCATCAACTTATTTTGGGCTAAATCATTATTCAATTTAAAGACCTCTCAAACTCTGCTGTGGTCAATTGTACAAATCTCCAGAGTCAATATAACCCGATCCGTCAATATAACGCCATGCGTTGCGAGCTTGTAGATTTGCTATTTTCACAATATTTTCTGTGGAACCGAGTCAAACTAAATGTAATGCCTCAACTCCTACAATTCCAAGTGCTTGTCAGGGTGGCTGGTCCCCAGTTCAAATATGATCACTTTGGAGGGTCACAGCCTGCAAAGGTTGAGAACCACTGCTCTAGCTAACAGACCGAGAACAGCCAAAGAGTATTTGACACATCCCTACTCGCACTCGAAATAAAGATATCATCACTGGTCCCCTTTGATTAACTTGGACAGGCTGGCTGCACTGCGCATCCTAACTCAGTACTACAATGACAGATATTTGGATCTTGTCTATTCCATAAATCATACATTGAAGACCTTTTTGACAGCTGGGTCAGTTAGGAGGGGCCCTTTGAATCCATGGGGATGAACTATACCAGTACTCTGTACATGTCATCAGTGCAAACATGAGGGGAATGGTAATGACATAGCAATCAATATAACTTGGGCAAATGTGAACAGAGATGACAACAAATACATGTACGCACACAAAGGCAGTCACACACATGCACAAACATACACAGGGTGACATTAAAGTTGCCTTTGACTTTTAGCAATTAGGTTGTGGAACGGCTGGCAACTCATGCATTTTTCCCTGAGAATTGGTTATTTCAAACTTAAACGATCCAATCCCACAGCCTCTCATGGGGGCTGTGACATGAATACTGAACACACTCATCTCGATTGCATGTTTCTTCAGATTCATAATTCCTTAATTACTGTAATAAGTTCAATGAAGAAAATTCTGACTCTGTGCGAACATACAATACATCTGAGAATCCTAATGGTTTGATTTACATTAGCAGGGGAAGATATGCTAATCCACATTTGTTTGTTATTCAACTGTCCCATTTTGTTAAAAACGATTATTAAGCCCCAAGCTAGTTTTCAGATGATTTATCATCACAAATGACACATTAAGTATTTTGTGTTATATCCAACATATGTTTGGCCCATTGATTAACTCTCAAGGACCTGCTAATTAGTAAGCAAAGCAGCTCATAAAATCCACCCTATATCATCATTATCGAGGCCTCACACTTTATATCAATAATAAGTCTGCGCTAATCACCTCTACACAACTCTCCCACTGAATGCAATTAGAGGACATTGGCATTATACTGTATGTTAGTGACATTTGGCTGTGACATTTGGCTGTGACCTATGTCACAGCCAAAAGGCTGTAATGAATTATACATATATATATATATATATAGTATGTGTGTGTCATATATTGTTTTGAGAGTTATGTGTTTTGCTAATTATTATTAGCAAAACACAAAATCACATAAAGCAACAGCTTTACACAATACACACAGCATACAACAGAAGCAGCAGCTCAGCAAAGAAATAAAAAAGGTTATCCAGAGAAAAAAAGAACGAAAGAATGAAAGAACAAAAGAACAAAAGAACGAAAGAACGAAAGAACAAAAGAACAAAAGAACGAATGCTGGCCATGAGGAATAGGTCTACATAGAGCCACCCATGTTATGAACCAATACGGCCCTGTCACAACTCACAACCTTGAACACAGCCACAACACAACACAACACACATAGGCCTGTAGATCCACATCAGGCTTCGATTCCAAATGAACAATTGGAACTGATGGCTGTTATGTCCAAGCACAAAACCTCTACCTTAAACCTAAAAGGAAATAGCATACTCACACATAGGATAATTGAAGTGACCAAGAGCCACATATACGCATATACTGTAGCCTGTCACAACTCTGCCACCCTCAACAACAGAAGCAATAATAATAATGTAACAATATTTCAAATTTATATAGCGCTTTTCTAAGTACACTTTACATGGAAGAGAAAACAACAAAAGGAAATCAACTTCATCAGTTGACATTCATTCAGCAGTCATTCACATTAAGGAAACACTAAGGAACTAAAACAGGGGGGTATGCAGTTAGATGCGGTGGGTTTTGAGGGCGGTTTTGAAGGATTGGAGGGAGGGGGCTTCTCTGATAGTAATGGGAATCACATTAGTATACACACACAGCATACAGCACAAGCAGCAGCAGCAGCAGCAGCAGCAGCAAAGGAAAAGAAAAGGTTCCTACCTTGAGCAGTCTTCTGCTTGTCTTCCTCAGTTGGGTAAGTGATAGCCAAGGTCAAACTTTGGAAGAGAGAGAGATAGAGCTCCCCTCTCTCTACTTAGTCCTCGGACAAGCCCTCCAGCGGCGTATCCAGTCATCTCCATCCTCCATACATACTGTATCTGGCTAGCTTCGCCGGTACTTTCCTCTCCCGCTGGGAGCTCCCTGTGTCGATGGCAGTGACCGACCAGCCTCATGGAGCACCTGTGCCTTCTCTACATGATCAAGCAGAAGTCATCTGCATAGTCTAGGTCTGTTAAGAGTAGTGAAGCCAAGTTCTTGCTCCCCTTCACTGATCGTCTGCATAAGTGGTTATAGTGAAGAGGAAGGGGGCGAGCGAGGGTGTCCTACTGCAACACCCCTGCCACTCAGGATGTCAAGCTCCGCAATGTTGTCGTCTGGGGCTGGCTCCTATAGACCAGAGTAGATACCATAAGCCTTGAATATCTGAAAGAAAGAAAGAAAGAAAGAAAGAAAGAAAGAAAGAAAGAAAGAGTTCAACCACAGAGCTACTTGGGGGCCGTCAGCAATGTACTATATATATATATATATATATATATATATATATATATATATATATATATATATATATATATATATATATATATAGATGCACACACACACACACACACACACACACACACACACACACACACACACACACACACACACACACACACACACACACAGCACTTTTACTTATTCTTTATTTTTTACAACACATAGCCTACAGTATGTGTACACATCAGATTAAACTAAAACACTAAAACCACACACACACACACACACACACACACACACACACACACACACACACACACACACACACACGTATGGATAGCTTCCCAGACCCACACTGTAACAATGAGCAACACAGTAACTTAACAATGTTGCAAATACACATGCTGTAAATTATGCCTTCAGAGATACAAAATAATAAAGGAACTTTTGAGGCTCAACTTCGTGACTGCTTTGAAATGGTGTGTACTTATTTATGATCTATACTAAGACATTTTTCATTAACCATATTTTTCCTTAATGCTTTCTGCAATGCATCATTTAATTTAAAAGGCAATCCGCCCACAACCAAGATGACCTCATTTTGAAATATGTATTTATTTATTTTCATAAACAGACGAAGTATAAGAACGCCTTGTACAAAGTACATAAACTCTGCCAATGCATTCAGACAATAGGAAAACAGACAGCCCAGGCGTGCACATGCGAACACGCACGCACACATGCGCGCGCGCGCGCACACACACACACACACACACTTACCTCTACACGGCCGATCTACACCAGACTTTTCAAAGCGAGCGTATGCGTGGTGCGTACATCGCGTTTGTTTAGATCCAAGTGATTATCAATGATAGCGGCTACACAAGTAAGACGCGCGAACGCAGCTGGAAAATATTGTGTATTTACGGACTGTGTGTGTGTGTGTGTGTGTGTGTGTGTGTGTGTGTGTGTGTGTGTGTGTGTGTGTGTGTGTGTGTGTGTGTGTGTTTTGACTGCACTCTGGCGCCACTCTGTTGGTTGCACACAGGCAGTGCAGTGCACACATACTGCACACAGACAGACAGACAGACAGAGACACAATGAGAGCAGAGTTTCATAGGTATGCTCCACTTGGGCGGAGGCGCGGCTTTTTCCGCGTTCGCAACCAGGCGCGCGGATACGCGAGTCCCCCATACGCAGACTTAAAATAGGACTGGATCTAAAAGTGCGCGTGTGCGGCGTGTGTGCGAAAAAAGTCTGGTGTGTGCCGGCAGGGGGGACTCACGTATCCGCGCGCCTGGTGTAGCTGCTATCATTGATAATCAATTGGATCTAAACAAACGCGCTGTACGCACCACGCATACGCTCGCTTTGAAAAGTCTGGTGTAGATCGGCCGTCATACAAAAATTGTTTATCCTGAATAGTTTAATATTCATTTTAATATTAAAAGTGAAATTATTCTCAATTAAGCTCTATGTTATGTACTGTATGTTAATGCTAAGCAGCTAAATAGTAGCTAACTCACCGGCTGGCTAGAGAATCCAATCAGGTTGTCATGACGTTAATTAACTTCTCTTTCAAATGTCATGTGTTTCAGCATTTTTAACTCCTAGGCAGTACTGACAACTCTACTCAACTTCCATGTGGTGGAATGTTACATTACACATCGTTTTTTCACTCTATTACTTATAATGACGCTTGTGTCAAACACCTGACCCTGTCTGTCTCGTGCGGGGGGCGGGGGCTAATGCAGACTGCTTCTAGGCTAGGGACTGGGAGTGTCTACAAAAGAACCTGGCATTCACGGTGTGTCTAGCCTCTAGGGGGGAGTGTCTGACAATAACACTTATGTTGTGTCTCAATTCGCTTTTTTAAATGAAGGCTATATTTATAATAAATAACAACTAGGAGAAAGACTTGGTTTAACTGAACAAAGTTTGTTCAATTCTAGGAAACAAAGAGAATTCAGTCAAAGTAAAATAGGACAAAATAAGCTATAAAATAACCCAAGATAAAAGCCACTACTTTTGCTAAACAGTTAAAATCCTTGGGTCCATTTTGCATGGTGTCTTATGCCTTAATTATGGCTAATCTTATTAGGTATTTTTTGTTATTTTGAAAAACATTTTTAAATTGTGAAAATAGGCAATCTACAGTGACGCGCTGTGAGCTTGTATATAATGTAGAGTCAGACAAATGAGATTAGTCATAAGGTATAAGACGCTGTGCAAAATAGGGCCCCTTGGTGTTAATTTAACTCTGAGAGTACAAATGTAATCAAATGGGGTTCATTTGGATAGTTACAAATGGATACTGAGTATTTTACTGTGTCACCATTACGAATGCATCGGCTGCTGTCGCTGTTAATGACAATTCGGTGTTGAATTTAAATGACTTGGCTGTATGATCATCATTGCCGTGAGCCCGTGACCCATGAGAAAAAGGTCAAACATCAGCATTGCCAATTGATGATGATGAGGAGCAATGTATGAGGGCTGAAGGCTAAGTGGTCTATGGACTTGGAACAACTCAAAAGTCATGCTGCACATTATTCCATACTAGTATACATTGTTTCTCTCCTTGAAATGACTATGATACTGGGACAACATTGTCCTCCCCAGTAACTGTAATTGTATGAAGATTTGCTTTTCATCAAGTTGTTGCTGAAGATATAAGTCATCCTGAACCTTTTTTTTTTTTTTAACCAAACTAAAGTGAGGTCTTTGAGTATCTGCTTTTGGGCTTTGCAGCTCCAGTGCTTCTGAATGGGCGTCAAAGGTGTAATTATTTTTCTTTTGAAATGGGGTTTTGGTATTTTGCTCTCAAACGAAATGGTCCTTTCCAAAGACTTGGAAACCAGTTCTGCAGCCCGACATCCCATTTCCTGTCAAATGCCTGAATGAGTGCTTCTGCATTTGGCACTTTGCAACATTTGATTAACAGCTGGGAAAAAGGTACCTTTCCGTGACAGCCACTTGGAATAGTTACTGTCTGACTACAGGACTAAAAGGAGCATGCCGGATCAAGGGCCTCCTCCTATCAATCATAGGCTACTTCAGCACCACTCATTAATTAGAAAAAACAGTAAACGACTGCAATTACTGTCTGATCACCTCTATTGGCGACAAGATCTAAACGAATTAAAGTGATGTCAGAATCACAAAGATTCCACTCTTAAGAGTTCATACTTCCGCCAAAATGTTAAGATATCCCATATCCACCTTAGTGTATGTGTGTGTAAGTGTGCCCTTGCCTTTGATAGTGACTTTTTCCTTTGACCTTTTGGCGCAAAAGTAGTTTTTCATGGCAGCCTACTGTGATCATTCCAACCAAGTTTCCTGAATATCTAGCCCGTCCAACTCCATTGGAAGGCAGTCGCACACTCATAGCCATGATGCAAGAAAAAAATATTAAATACAAGTTTTTAGACATAACAAATCTTCTTCAGGGGATTGATGGACATACCAATCAGTCATTCAAGAATCAACTCCCTACACAGTAGGAGAGGCAATCGTTGACCCTGTCCCATATATGCCAACATAACATCTACAGAAAGGTGCAATGCATTTAAAAAACATTTTATAGGGTTACACAATATATCAAAAACATCTTCATATCAGTCTCAGAGTCTCAAATAGAGCATTATCATTACACCTACAATAATATAAGCAGAGATAGTATCATACTATAATTCTAGTAACCGTCTTGAGTAGGTGAGTAGGTGAAGCGTAGGTGAGTAGGTGAAGCTAGCCGGTTCTCCTCAGTGGCTGGACCAATTGCTCTGATTTTGCACACAGCCATTGACCATTACCATCTGAACTTAACTGTGAAGCCCGTTTTTCAATTTCATCAAATCTCAGCTTCTTATTAGCGCTTTTGTGTCAAACACTGTTGCCATGGTTATGGGACGAACTGCCTCCCGGGTTGCCAGATCATGTGCGCATATCCCCCCACGGATGCGTCGACCGGGTATGGTCTAGTCTATATGAACAAGGGAACCAGGAGACCTGGTACTGCCAGACCCCTAGTGGTTGAAATCTGAATGGCCGGGCTTCGCATGACGTGTGTCCCTTCTATGTCCCTTCTATGACGAAAGGGGGACAGACTTTTTTGGCTGGGGCCGGGGGACAAAGTGACCATGCCCATGTATGGAGAAAACAGATACAAAGCCTCATGTAAGCCCGACCCCTTGGGTCTGGCAACAAAAATGTACTTGTGGGTTGACGTTGGGTCGATGTTGGGTTGACGGTGGACGTCACAAACGTAACATGCCCACATATGGTCAGTATTCTGACACACGGACAGTTAAAGGCTGCTATATGCTGGTGTCTCTGATGCTGTCACAATCTGACGTGGTGACCATATATGCAGACTATTCTGGATCTCATAGTGATGGGCTGAGTGGAAAGTCAGTTTAGATCAGCGGAACTCTGGCTTCCCAGGTGGGCTCACTAACCACTCAGCTATCGCCGCCCCAAACATATACTCCCCCTGCTCCGACTAGAATGGGAGACCACAAGGGGTAGAAATTGAATCTCACAAATAAATTAAACATTTGGAAGTTTAAAACATTTTGCAAATAAATAAATCTGAGATTTTTCTGTACTCATTTCTATGGAGCTTGTGTTGTATTATCTACAAATGATCTACAGTGCGTTGGGCTCCTCGTTTGGTCTTCACCTATGCACCTGTCGCCTTTGTAGATGTGCAAAAGACTTGCTTTGTATGTATTATCTACAGAAAAATATATCTTATTCGTGTACACATTCAATCAACTTTCTTCACCAAATGTACAAGGTTTGTTTTGGCAGGTCAGCAAAAATATACATGAATTAGAACAGGGGTCTTCAACATTTTTCAGGCCAAGGACCCCTTAGCTGAACCATTACGTATATAAAATTGTGTTGCATATACCAAAGGTCTTCTTGGTTGTGGGTGGATTGCCTTTTAAATTGAATGATGCATTGCAGAATGCATTAAGGAAAAATATGGTTAATAAAAAATACCGGTTTACATCAACAGGTCAAGGTATTAGTATAGATCATAAATAAGTTACATTTACCTTTGAACCCCATGGTTCCATATTGTCGTCATTTCAAAGCAGTCACAAAGTTGAGCCTCAAATTATTCTTTTTTAATTACAGCATGTGTATTTGCGATATTGTTAAGTTACTGTATTGCTCATCTTTACAGCGTGGGTCTAGGAAGCTATCCGTGTGTGTGTGTGTGTGTGTGTGTGTGTGTGTGTGTGTGTGTGTGTGTGTGTGTGTGTGTGTGTGTGTGTGTGTGTGTGTGTGTGTGTGTGTGTGTGTGTGTGTGTGTGTGTGTGTGTGTGTGCGTGTGCGTGCATATGTCTGTTTTGTCCGGAGCTAATCTTGCAAAACTGCAGGGAAAAAAAGGCAGAATATGTACCAAATTATTATCATATCATGTTTTATATTTTGGGGCTCAGCCTCAGATTGGGCTGAAGCCTTGCCAAAATGTGGAGTCATGCGTCATAGCCATGCCATTCCCATGTTGATCTTGAGATGCACATGATTAGATTTTTACCTCACTCTCCAGTTGTTTCCCTGGTGCCAGACCCATAATGTTTTCAGAGAAAATCTTATACGGACCAAATTTGAACCACGGCATATCCCTTTTCAATGGGCGGTTTGAGGGCTGTTAAATACACAAAGAAGGGAAATTGCGGAACTTCTCTGATGTCAGAGTGGTGCTAGTAGTGGTGGGTCGAGAGAGACAGAGAGACTGTGGTGGACGGAGAAAGACAGAGAGATGGAGGTGGATGGAGAGATGCGGACAGAGATGGTGGTGGACCACAGGGTTGGTGTGGAGTTGGAAAATTAATGTCATATTGTCGCTGCTGGGCAGAAACCAAAACAGTGTCTAAAACAGTTACAAAACCTGTGTTCCAATGGATCCAGTCGAGTTCCAAGATTCAAGTCACAAGCTCTTGTTAGCACTTTTCATTAGTTAACTTACAACTTACAGTACGTATTTACAAAACATGTACAGATGTAAAGGGGTACCATTTATGGAAAGCAAAATAACACGAAATATGGAGAAACAAGATTTCTTCCCAACAGCGATGACGTCATGATAAAATTAAAATAAAGAGCACGAGTGGTAGACAGTAAACAACTTCAACCTGTCTAGACAGGTACCAGTTTAGAAATCAGAAAAAAAGAGAACAGAGACATTTGTGCGTCAGAGGTTTCATGCACTAAAAGATCTGTCAGCATGTGGGAGAACTGATCATCCAAGGAAACAAAATAACAAACATATAACAAATAAACATAATTAAAGATTAAACGAATGGACAAAACATTTTACTGGCAGCTTCTGTCACTCCTTATCAAGAGGAAGAGATGTCTGATGATGACGCTTTAAAAATAAATCACCTTGAAGAGAAAGTGAAAATATGTTGACATCAATCAACAAAGTAAATTAATTACATCACTCACATGAGGGGGGGGGGGGTTCTACATAATATAGAAGTATCTATTTGCAAAAGATTTCAAATAATGTCTTGATATCCTGTGATTCCTTGTGCAGGAGGGCAATAAGGTGTGCACAATGCATATACATGTCAAGCAAACTATTCTGATAAGGGAGTCTTTAGATAAAGGACTTTGAGAATAAAGGGCAAGTATGTTCTATCTATCTGCTCATTGTAAAAGGTCTGTGGTAAGGTGGTAACTTACCACCTTACCACGGACCTTTTACAATGAGCACCACTCTGACATCAGAGAAGTTGCTACTTACTACTGGTAAGTAGCAAAGAGTGTAAAAATAATATATTGAATCTCCATCTCAAATAACACAGGCAACTAATGAGCCTTGACTTGTTGCTGCATTTACATTATCTCTCTGCATTTCTTCTGCATCAACTTAGGCTATGTCACCCATAACTCCATTGCAGCTATCTGTGCTGCACCCTATAACCATAGGTTAGGTAGGTTTTATAAGTGGCTGGTCTCGCCACTGTTCCAGCAACTACATTGAGATGTCAACAGACGGGAGAGATCTCAGAGCGTCTGGGAACTCCAGACTAGGTGGGCTTTACCAGTACCTCAGCCACAGCTCTATATACTGTTCTCTGTCAGCTACCCTAAAGCCTATAAGCTAGCTACAGTACGACGACAAGTAGGCTTACTTTTAACTTTTTTAAGTTAATGACTGTACAAATCTTTTGTTTGTTTGTTTTCCCCCCCAACTACAGTACTTCCATCAGCTTCAGGGAAATTCTGAAGTGAAACCTATTTTCGTGTTGTATTATCTTTCATAGCATCACAAGTACGGGGCTGTTAATGAAACCCCCCACAAAATACTTTGCCCCCACCCCCTGCATAATACTGCAGGCTTTGCAATCATCCTAAGAATAGACATCCACGTTACAGCACAGTGCTGCCAGGTCTCTTCTCTACATTCCCAGAGAGACAAACACAATGATCTTCATCTCCTCTTCACACTTCTCTTTTTGTCGTTCCTCCCTCTGAACATATTTTTCTCTTCCTTGTTTTCAGTTGTTCTTCTCCTCCTCCCACATGCATTTCTTTCATCTCCTTGCTCCTATCTCCCCTCTATGTTAACCCTCGGCAGATGTTTGAGGCTGACTCAGCCAATACAGAGGCTGTTCTCATATTCAACATGTTTTTTGTTTTGCTCGCTGGTGTTTACAGTTACATAATGGCTTTTTGTAAGTCAAACCCTATTTCTTGACACTAATTAATTACACTTTTTTTTACGAAGTTGGCTGCACCTGTGCCATAACAATAAACAAAAAACGAATCTCTTTGCAAAGCATAGCTCCTCCAACAGCAGAATAGAACATATGAAACTATTTGCAATTAATTTAGCAAAAGCTAATATGCACTCATTAAAGACATACTGTGTTATGATGTAAGCCTAATTAGTTGGATTTGTGGCTTATATTTATTACCCAAAAGTTTTGTCAGCATAATATCACAGGCACAGCACTGACAAGTTTGAGTAGTAGTTCAATTAGGTGCAGAGAAAGTTTGTTTGGAACATGTTAGCTTTTCTACCAGAACAAATAATCTGCATGCAGTGGTGGAAAAAGTACTCAAATGTTTTACTTAAGTAAAAGTATCAATACTGCAATGTAGAAACACTCTGTTACAAGTAAAAGTCTGGTAATCAAAATTTACTTGAGTAAAAGGACAAAAGTATTTGCATCAACATATACTTAAAGTACAAAAAATGAAAGTACACATTGTGCAGAATGTCCTGTTTCACAAGTTATCATAATGTCAGCAGATCAAGCTCACAACGCATTGCATTGCGATGTGTTGTGAGCTAGTATATCAGCTATTTTCGCTGGTTGGTGGAGGCATACAACTGTGATGCTGCATAACTGCATTTATATTATAAACTGCTTTAATCCTCCCTATTTTGTATTCAGGTGCTTGTATATCTTGGCTAATATGAGTCTGTTGTTGCTTGATTCCAATTAGTAAGCTACGGTACAAATAACTCATTAAATGCATGGTAACTGGTGTTTTTATGAGGAGCCACTCAAGACTGTGTGGGCAATTTGTGATTAAGCTAACATTTATTCTTTTATGTATATAGGCCTATTCAACATAGCTAATTTAATCACCTCTGCATACAAGGCTGTTCTCCATCTTGGAGCTCTTTAATCAACAGTCTTGTCCTTGAAGGGGAATTAATGAATTGAACTCAGTTTTATGCCAAGCTTGAATGCAGGGGAGGCTGAGGTCAAAAGTAACAGGGGGCAAACGTAACACACATCAGAAACAAGCTAGAGGGGTGAGACTTCGTGCAAATGCTCAGTAGGGTCCTTTCTCTGCCTATGGAAGCATAGAATGATCGTTTTATCTCAGCAGAAGTTTCCAACAAAAACAGATTTTGAGGTGTAAACGTACATTTTGGAATGTACAGTATTTTCCTTCTGCTGTCTAAAGTTTAGATTACATGTGCTAATTTAAACTAATATATATAGCAAACATGTATTTATGTGTATCATTTAAGTCGATCAATATTTGTACTCATTACTTTTATAAAACATATGCGTGTTGGACTGCTGTTATCAAGTTTATTTTTGTTGTTTTTTGTGCCTTACCCAGTGGCAGCTGCCTGTAGGTAGGCCTACTGTACCTGTTCTTTTTCTCCTGTAAGATAAAATGAAAAGTTATTTAAAAAAAGATTATGCAGAGGAGGAAAACGGAAATAAATAAGTAGACCTATATGTATAGAGCCATTTAATCCATAATTTCCTATTCAATTTGCAGCGCGAATCCAGAGTGAATGAGTGTTCTGCTGTGAATATTGCCGGATTTAAATAGAACTGCTGCACATATATATGTAAATGAATAGATCAATGTTCAGACCTAAAGTTTGAATTCAATACCATGCAACGTCATCATGTCTCTTTGTCACTCTCTTTTATTAAGACATGGAAAGCATCGGTGTCATTTTAGATTTCTTTGGCTATTCAAAAATAGCAGATATACAAGCTCATAGCTTGTAATGTATATAGTATAAAGTTGTTCTGGATTAAGAGCGTCTGCTAAATGCCTAAATTGTAAATTGTATATGCTATTTTTGAAAAATCTTGAAAATGTGTGCAAATATTTGAACATTTGAACACACAATATATTTCTTAAAGTGAACATTTGTAACTCAAATCTTTGCTTCTGGGGGTCCATGGAACAAAATATTTTTGAAATGGGGGGTTTGCGGCCAAATATATATAATTTTGGGGATCCTTGACATGAAAAAAATTGAGCAACAGTTTTCAGAAAAGTGTTAGGATTTAGATTTTAGAAGACATGTTTAGAATCGACCTCAGGTCTTAATGGGTTAATCCATCATTTCCTACTATTCCATTTGTAGCACTGAAATTATTATGAGTCGAGAGTGAATGAGTGACTTAGCTTAGGCTACATTGCTGTATTTAAAATAGAACTGCACATAATTATGTCAATTAATAGATCAAGATCAATGTTCAAACCTAAAGTTTGTAATACCATAATACCATGCAAAGTTGTCATCACGTCTCTCACTCTGCCACTCTCTTTAAGTGATGTTGTTGAAGTGTTGACGTCAGGAGGACAGAGGACCGAAGCCTACAGAGCATCGGCAGCAAGCGCGGAGGAGAGAGATAACCAGCGCGTCAGGACCATGCACCAGTGTTGCCATGTCGGCTTATTATAAGCGACTTTGGGCTTGTTTTTCCTGTAAAGTTGTTTATAAATATTGGCAGTTGCGGGTTGCGTTTTTTGGCCTTGTTTCTAGAGCAGTTGCTTATTTGGGCTTGTTTCCACAAAAACTATTTTTTTTAAAAACCATTGCTTTTCAAATATTTTCATGTCAAGGAGTAAGGACCACCAAATTAATAGAGTATGTAATTGCCCCCGCCCTAAACCCCATCTGAAAACATTGTGCCAGGGACTCCCCTACCAAATTTGTGTTGTTAGAATGTTGACAAAATATTTCACATTTTTCACTTTTTCTCCAAGTTCTATTATTTTCAAATAGCTGATGAATACACATTTAAATTGATCATGACCTAAAGTCGCTTCTTTTGGACTTGTTTTCATAGACCTGGCTGCTTATCTCTCTCACACAATATGGCAACAATGGTCAGGACCACCATGCACACAACCTGTGCCGGTGGTGCGCGTCGCTGCTCCGCGCCCGTCCAACGGCGTCTTCACAAACTTCTGCATGAAAGATAAGAGCGCGATGGAAAAAATACATAACACAAGGAAATAACTAGAGAAGCTAACCGAAAGATGAGTTTATAGTTATAGGCATATCGTTTTACTGAGGTTATAAGTTTAGGAATAAAGTTAGGGTTTGGCACCGTTTTACTGAGGTTACGTTTAGGAATAAGATTTAGGTTTTTAGGCATAGTTTACAGGGGTTACGTTTAGGAATACCAGGTGGCGACCGTACCCGAGGTCGCCGGATTTTGCCCCGGGGCGACTGTGTTTTGGGGCGAGCGTTTTGGGGTAATTCGTACAGAACACCCGAAGCGATGAATAACAAGTCTATTCATCCGAACAGCAGCCCGCCTCGGGCCAGCAGCGGCGGCGGCTCTGGGACCGACGACCAGGAGCTGATCATCACCTCCACGTTCGGCACGCTCCTCTCCGTGGTGTACATCATCGGCGTGTCGGGGAACGTGTACACGCTGGTGGTGATGTGCCACTCCATCCGCTTCGCCACGTCCATGTACATCTCCATCATCAACCTGGCGCTGGCGGACCTGCTCTACCTCTCCACCATCCCGTTCGTGGTGTCCACCTACTTTCTGAGGGACTGGTAATAACAGTGATAATGATCTTTATTTACAGCAGGGGTCTTCAACAGGGGGGTCCGGGACCCCTAGGAGGTCCTCAGAGTTACTACAGGGGGTCCGCCAATTTTTTTGTGTGATATGATTATTTGTTTTACCTTAACCACTTGAACCCTATAGCATCCCTTTTCTAAGGAGAACTTTACCAAAAAATAGCAGATCTACAAGCTCACAACGCCTCGCGCTGCGAGGCGTTGTGGGCTTGTAGATGTGCTATTTTTTGGAAAAGAGGTGTTTGGTGTAGAGGGAAAAAAAGAGCAGACCAAGTAAACAGAAAAAGTTAAATCTGAAACACAATTTTATACAATATAGAGGGGGGTCCATGCTTCATCTCTCTCTTAGCTAGGGGGTCCTTGGCCTGAAAACGTTGAAGACCCCTGATTTACAGAGCAACCTTTCAGACATAAATGTAGTTCAAAGTGCTTTACGTTCAAGTTAAACATACAGGTTGACAAAGCAATAAGTTAAAATCTAGTCAAGAGTAAAAATTAAAGAGTGTAATTGAAAGGGGGGAAAAGAACAGTTAAAAGGAGATCAGTTAAAAAGCAAGGTCATAGAAGTGGGGTTATAGCTGCCTCTTAAAGCCATCAACCGAGGTTGCCTGTCTGATATGCAGGGGCAGTAAGCTCCGAATCCTCAGTGCATCATAGAAAGGCAGCATCACCAGGTCTCTTGCCATTTGTCGATGGCTCCGTCAGCAGTCCAGCACTGAGGGGGGGGGCGGGCGGCCTGGGACGTACTTCTGCAGGCAATCCGACAAAATAGGAAGGTGCTAGACAAGACCAGAGGTCTTCAACAGGGGGTCCGGGACCCCTAGGAGGTCCTCAGAGTTACTACAGGGGGTCCGCCAAATCCTTGCATGTTTTTTTTTACATTAACCACTTCAACCAAGCATCCCTATTCTGGGGAGAACTTAAGCCAAAAATAGCAGATCTACAAGCAAACCTGTTTGGTTTTTTTTTGTTCTCTTGTTTGATCTCCTCTCCTCCTTACCCCCCCTCTTCTTCTTCCCTCTCTTTTTTTTCTATGAAAATAAGGATATGATGGGAACTATGCACGAAAACCAATTTCACCCACTTTTTTCACTTCTGTAAACCTGTGACAATAAAGCTGATTCTGAAGCTCAGCGTGAGGCGTTGTGCTTGTAGATCTGCTATTTTTGGCAAAGAGGTTTGGTGTAGGGGGGAAAAAGAGCAGATCAAGTGCAGAGTGAAAGGTCAAGTTTACTTAGTATTGACGGTTTAAGTCTGGAGATCCATATTAACATGAATCCAACATACACTGATGACAGTGCTGTCAAACAAGTCTATGAAGCTACCTATGAAATCTATGAAAAGAAAAAAATATATATATATATTTATACAATATATAGGCTAATGGGGGTCCCTGCAGTGGTGTGTTCTAGGTTTTTTCGAATGGCATACTATAATTATTCCCTCCCACACGCGTGGCACGTGCATATTTGCGCGTATGTACTTGCTCGCGTGGGCGCTGAATGAAATAAATTGAATGAAATGAAAATTGAATTGAAGTCTAGATTTTTGCTGCCCCCAGCCCCTCCTCCTGCGTATCAGATACGATTTCTCGGCCGGTTTCTAGATGGCTACGCTTGGCTAAAAATTATTTCTGCAGGTCACACTATGTATATAGCCTAACACGGTAGAACACGGTAGAACACACCACTGGATCCCTGCTTTATCTCTCTCTCAGCCAAGGGGTGCCTGGCCTGAAAAACATTGACCCCTGTGCTAGACCCTTCAAGACTTCAAAAACATGTAAAAGAACTTTAAAATCTATCCTAAACTTCACAGGTACTTCGGCGACGCGGGATGCCGCGTCCTCCTCAGCCTGGACCTGCTGACCATGCACGCCAGCATCTTCACGCTCACGGTGATGTGCGCTGAGCGCTACCTGGCCGTCACCCGGCCGCTGGACACGGTCCGGCGGTCCAAGAGCTACCGCACCGCTCTTGCCTGGGGGGTGTGGCTGGTGTCGCTGGTTCTCACCGTGCCCATGACCGTGATGGTCACTCAGGTCACCAAGAGCACGCCGGACGGGGGCGTGAAAAGGATGTGCGCGCCCACCTGGGCGCCCCTCGCTTACAAGGTATATAGGCCATATACAGTGATGTAAAGTAACTAAGTACATTTACTGAAGTGCTGTAGCCTGCTTACGTGCAATTTTGAGGTATTTTCTACTTTACTGGAGTATTTCCAATTTCCAGTGCTTTTACTTCTATACTCCACTACATCTCAAAGAAAAATGTTATACTTTTTACTCCACTACAATTATTTGAAAACTTTAGTTACTAGTTGCTTTGTAGATTTTGATTATTATTACAAAACCCAAGCATTTCAGCCCTATACGTTTCGGCCATTTGAAAATAGCTGACCTACAAGCTCACAATGCGTCGCGATGCGACGCATTGTGAGCTTGTAGATCTGCTATTTTCAAAAGATTTTTATACATTTTAAAACTTGTGAAACGGGACAAGTACATTTTGAATTCCAGACTTTTACTTGTAAGTTGTAACAGAGTAGAGACTTTGCAGTATTGATACTTTTACTCAAGCAAAAAACATTTGAGTGCTTTTTTTTTCTCCCTCCACCGAAGGTATACGTGACTGTGTTGTTTGGCACCAGCATCATGGCACCGGGGCTGGTCATCGGCACCCTGTACATAAAGTTAGCCCGCACGTACTTAGAGTCCCAGCGCAACGCCGTCATAAACAGGGGCGGCAAGAAGAACAAGAAGTCCCCGAAGCAGAAGGTCCTGATCATGATCTTCACCATCGTGCTGGTGTTCTGGGCGTGCTTCCTGCCCTTCTGGATCTGGCAGCTGCTGCCCCTGTACGTCAGCGAGCCGCTGCACCTGGCCTCGCACACGCACACGTGCATCAACTACCTGGTGGCCAGCCTCACCTACAGCAACAGCTGCATCAACCCGTTCCTCTACACGCTGCTCACCAAGAACTACCGGGAGTACCTGAAGAACAGGCACAAGAGCTTCTACCGCTACACCTCCTCGTTCAAGCAGCGGCCGCCCAGCCTGTACTCCTCCTGGGGGAAGTCGGCGTCCTCCAGCAACCAGTTTGAGTTCAACTCCGAGACCCTGGTCATGGGGACGCTGAAGTGACGGCGGGGAAGACAGGCTCGCTGTAGGATCCACAACAGGTAACCAAGACCAGACGTTACAAACTTGTAACCGCTGTGTTCGTGCGTAATTGTGGCATTGACGACCAAATGATTTACTTCAGGGGTCTTCAACGTTTTTCAGGTCCAAGGACCCCCTAGCTGAGAGAGAGGACCCCCTACCTGTCAATCTCTATAAGCTCACAACGTTGTGAGCTTGTAGAGATTTTTATAAATTGTATACATGATACCTTGTGAAAGATGTTCCACTACTGGTGATTGGCAATAGTCTCAAATTCAAATGAACACAGGTGATTTTGCATATTAATTTAATTCTGCACAGTGCAGAGTGTTCTGCTTGCAAATGTGACAGATTATGCAAATCAGAAAACATAAATGCCTGTGAGATTTGTGTGTCTCCAATGCATGTGCTGGAGGATGCTTGTGCAATGTGCAGCAACCCTGTCCCATTTATTTGTACTCTCAATCATTGAGGAAATAGATGACATCAATAGAATTATTTAGGCCTATTCCTTCTGTTCCTTTATTGATCAGGGCTGGTTGACATAAAAATCTAACAGTATTTTTGACCAAATATCTAAACATCGCTATTGTGACGATAATGTCGTATTGTGACGTGATCTTGTAGATCGGCTATTTTAGCTATTTTAGGAATAAAAACGTAAATATACAATAAAGTTAAGACTTATGCCATGGATATAACGATATCCAAATTCCAGATGATATGTAGTCTCACATCACAATATTGATTTTACAGTATATCACCCAGTCCTAAACCTGAGATATGCAGGAGTGGGTCCTGCACTCAGGATGTTTCATATTTGGTCTCTTCATGAGCAATGCTGAGCTGCACCTCATGTTTCATGTAGAGGCCATAACGCCTTAATTCAGATGGCCTACGGAGCTGGAAGGAAGCTCCTTGGCTCTAATCCCTTCTATTAGGAGTGCCCAGCAGCACCCCTTTCATGTCAGGCCCCCTGCTGTACTAGGACTGCATGTTCTAAAACATTTTCATGTCAAGGACCCCCCTAATTGATAGGTATTTGGCCGTATGCCAGGGACGAGAAGATCCCATTCATTCCCAGGTATTCATTCATTCCGCCACTGCCAGCGGTTTACCTAATTTTGAGTCTTTTTGACGATCCACAGAATTCTTTTTTTTTTTTCAACGCGGATGTAAACAAACGATGTCTCGGTGAGAAGACGAGTCTGTCTTCTAACCACGATCGTCCGTTCTGTAGTTATCAGCAGTTATATAGCTCGTTTTCACCAAAAACGCAATCTGGGAAAATCCGAAAGAAATAATCTATTTTTATAAATCTGATAACATTGTAGTGGACGAAGTGAAAATGTTTTAGATTACGTCATTTCCGGGCGTATCCTTCTCTCGAAGTCAAGGCATCATTCATAGGTTGGCGAAGAGCGCCATCTTTAAAAAACACCGCAGGTGACGTAATATTACGTCATTGGCAGTCAAGCGTTGGATTTGAGATGACGTAATATTATGTCCATGGCTTACGTCAATGTGTTAAAAGTTATCAAAACATTCCAACTTTTTCAAAAACGTTTTGAAAATTGCTGTTCTAAAGGCTCACGTCGCGATTGTACATTGGCTATTTTTGAACAGCTGAAGTATGAAATAGGGTTAAAATTAGGGTTGTCCGATATTGGCTTTTTTACCGATAACCGATATACCGATATTGTCCAACTCTTAATTACCGATACCGATATCAACCGATACCGATATATGCGGGGATTATTGTGATTAGGGTAAGCTCAAATTTCATATCACACACACCATATACAGTAAGAACTCCTGTAACTTATTTATAAAGCAAAATGTATTTTTTCAAAAAACGATACCGATATTTTCCCGATATCAATTTTTATGCTAATATCGGCCGATAATATCGGACATCCCTAGTTAAAATGGTTACATTGTTCCTCGTTCCCCTGGATCCCCTCAAGAACTCCTGCAGGGCCCCGGACCCAGTGCTATACTGTAAGTCAACTCTGCCTCTTCAGATCGGTTCATACACTCAAACCACCGGTCAGTTTCATAGTTTGATACGGTCAGATGGAACCATCTGGCTGTACCAAATTAATTGATCACTATGCTGCAGCTTTGCCCACGTATAGGCCTACAGTAAAATCCTGAGTGATACAGTCCGTTTTAAATACACTCAGATAACTGAATACCCTGGATTATGCAGTGTATCCTCTTCTTCAAAAGACACGCACACGGTCACATGTGGAAAAGACGCTAGTTGCAGATTCATTGCATTTTGTTTTCTGATATACATACTGTATGTCACATTTCCAAGCAGAAGGTCTGCAGACTGAAATGTATAAAGCATCTGTATTTATATAAAATCTTCTCCTGCATGGTGCGCTAAGGAAAGTCAGTAATACTGACCTGGGGAGAAACATCAAGCCACTTAAAAAATGGAATAATAGTCAGGGATGTCCGTTATAATTTTTCCTTAACCACTTTCAATCTGACGTCCCTATTTTGGGCATGCCATTGGGTAAAACCTTTCAAGAATCTTCTGGAAAATAAATCGACAAGCTTACAACGCATTGCGTCGTTGAAGGTATAGGGGTGCCATGCCTTTGGTTGCTTTGTAGGCCAACATCAGTGTTTTGTACTCTGCGGGCAGCGAGCCACTGGGAGATCAGTCAAAGTACATATAAGGCTCAGGTGTGTAAATCCACCCAAGATTACTGAGCCCAGGAAAAGGGAGGTCAGTGACAAAGGAGCTAAGCAGCTTAACTACTTAAACCCTATATACTTATACTTGACCCGAGTCCCCCAGGGTTCTATACTAAGCCCCCTCCTTTTTCCCCCTCTACACGAAATATCTTCACCAAAAAACATCTACAAGCGTAAGCTTGTAGATCGGCTATTTTTGCCAAATGTTCACTGGTCTGATGTTTGCTTATCAGGGCGGGCACTTTCATGAAATAGGGTCTATTTTCTGTCAGTGGGATCAGGGACTCCAAGACACACGGTGTGAATTACTTCATCTAATAGCAATAATAGTGAGATAATTTGTCACTCTGAAAAAGCAATTAGACAAGTCTGATATTGATAGGGACAGTTAAATTTCTAACATTTTCTTATGACTCTGTCAGCTGGTCCGATTACTTCAGGAGTGGCCTGACTGGAATCCATGTCTGTGTTTATTGTGGCAGGCCAGTATAAATACTATATCAGGTTTAATAGAAATTAAAGGCAAGCATGCTGCACACTCCTGGCAGGGTTTTGGTATTACCAGACAGTGAAAGCTCAGATTACTTGTCTGTCCTGACGTACGTAGACATGGAATGAGGGACAGCACGAGGTTCAGTGTGTGGGGTTTTTAATAAGTGGGGCCAAGTTAGAGCAGTTAAGTGAGAATGGTTGATGTGTCACTTTCCCTTCGGTACAAAAGAAAGCCGTCATGGAGTTGCTTTCAGCTCTGACATTCTTAAACTGTCATTATGTATGATTCTCCCTTCTGGCTCCCAAACTGTGGCACGAACTCCCCATTGTAATTAGAACTGCATGCTGACTCACTCCCAATCTTCCGGCGTAACCTGAAGACTCACCTCTTCAGACTCCACTTTAGCCAGTAGCACTTGCCCTAGCCTTGATGACCTTGCAGGATTATGCATAGGCTAAAATGTAATTTAGATAGCATGCTATGCTATGTATGCTATGAGGACAGATTCCAGGTGAATGTGTAGACCTGGCATCCTGTAGAGTGTATAGTTTCAATGTACAGATTATAGCTTTTTTGAGATTATACTGTTTAGACTGATGGAAAAATCTTGAAAATGTAATTTTAAAGCAAACATTTTAACTCAAATATTTGCTTCTGGGGGTCCCTGAAACAAAATCTTTTGAGATGGGGGTCCGCTGCCAAATACATATAATTTTGGGGGTCCTTGACGTGAAAAGGTTTGAGCACCACTGATATAGCACCATATGTTTTTCAGAAAACAGTTAGGATTTAGAAGATAATTGTAGAATCGGCCTCAGGTCTTAATGGGTTAAGCTATGTTAAAGAAATTGTACTAATGTAGAGGGGTGTTAGTAAGTTAGTCAATTTATGATAATAATGTTGATCAATACAGAAAAGAAAACCCATTTTGATTATATGAAATACACTCTGACTGAAATGTCATACATAATGTAGTAAGATGACAAAAGGACAGAACATATAGCAAATAAGTGTGTAATTTCTTGCAAAATGTAAATTTATGTACCACCAGTCTTTTCTTCATATCAAAAAACTTAAAACGTAAAAAAAAAAAAAGTTGCAGACCAAAAGATAGTGGCGCATCGCAACATGTTGTGAGACACCGCTGTACAACAAAGTATAAATCAGGCTTTAACATAAATTGCGTTTAGGCCCCAATCCGCTGCACGTGAGTTGTCATTACCATTTCTGGCCATCATCTCTAATCTCACCTTGTGCTGAAGTCCTACTCATGCCATCTCTTCTCACAAAGAATTACAATACAGTGGTGGACAAAGTACACTTCCTCTGTACTTGAGTAAAAGTATAGACACTCCTGGTCAAATATTACTCAACTACAAGTGAAAGTTGCTCTGTCAAATTTGTAAGTTAATGTACTGGAGTACTGGCTTTAAAATAAAACCTAGTATTCAAAAGTACATGCTCAATCTTTTCTGGATCAGGGCCCACTTGAAAATCTATAAAGCATTTTTTTCCTTCTCCCCCAATTATTTGGGGGGCCACTTGCAATATCCTCAAGCCCCACCAGCGGGCCCGGCCCACAGGCTGAGAACCACTGAACGAATAGTGGATAAAATCCTTGAATATTAGTCATTAGTCAACTAAGAATTTCTTTAGTCCACAAATATTCCAACCAAAAGCAGGCAAGGCTGCTCAACAAGGCTGCTCAACACTTCAGACACTTCAGCATGAAGTAAAAAGTGTCAGAATAAAGAGTCACGGTGATTGAGGCTGAAATAAATAAATATATTAGGTTTCATATCCGGCCAAGCTGCTCTGTAGATAACAAGAGCATTGATTTGGTGCATCCAGGCCCAAGGTTCGATTTGTACAAAGAACAGAGGGGGTGGGATACTGCTTTGTTCGACAAATGGCTAATCTACAACCTTGGCTTGTAAATCTTGTGAGGTTCGAACAAAAAATATACATAAAAAAAGAAAATTGGAAAATCACTAGCGTCATGATATCAATCACATTTAGTCACTATAGCAACTCTAGTGACTGATGGGTGATGGGGGGGGGGGGGGGGGGTATAGGCTATTGAAAGCAGAGGCATGGAGTTTCGCACCCCTTACACCTCAGCAAATCAAACCCTGGGTACGTTTTAGCCAAGTTTCTTCTGTACTTAGTCAAAGAATAGACATGTTATTACAATTTGCTTACTAGACATGACATCAAAGTAATGAAAATGATTTACACTGTGATTTGCAATGCGCTAATCACATGATTTCTGAAACCACTATCCAGCCAATAGATATGATGCAAATATAGTAGTCACTTTGTTGTTGCAAAGTAATTATATTTCCATCAATGTTGTGAGCCAAGAAGGAATGAAGAGGGGGGTTCTTCGCACATGTACTGTATATATTATGACACCTCGTGCAAAAAATACTAAAGATCCAATGATTTCTTAAAGAGCTTAAATGTGTAAACATCAGCCTTGTGTGAAGTAATTCCACAAGTCAGGCTCAGAAAGTAAAAGCTAAGACTCAATAGTAATAGGAACATTATGCATAATTATGCATAACCATTGTGCATAGGTATAACATTAGTAGTCAATGTAATGGCAATTCGATATCAATATGGATGAACTATACTCATTATCCGCACCTTTTGTACAAAGAACAGACAAAGTTGATCTGCCTTTACTGCAATTCAAACAGATTTAATGAGGAAAGTGAAAGTGTGTATGGCGTGCGATATGACATCCCTTTTCGCCGAAGCATGAATTAGGCATCAGTCGAAGTCCTTGACTGATGTTCTTTCCTCTCAGTGCCAAACAACATGACATTTAAAAGTGTAATCTTGATCAAAGAAACCGGGAGTTCAATCAGAACATAGACATTAAGATCATAGAGCATAAGTACATAGGCACCCGCATTGGCCGCTGGATTGTGCGTCAATATCCAGGGCAACATCTGAAGCTTGTCATCGAGTGTTTGTCCACGAGCGCCTCACTGCGGTAGCAGAGTTCATGTGCAACCTCTTCCAGAGAGAGATAAAGCAACTAGAACAGGGGTCTTCAATGCTTTTTTCAGCTCAACGACCCCTTAGCTGAGAGAGAGATGAAGCAGGGACCCCCACTACATATTGTATAAAATTGTGTCGCAGATTAAACTTTTTTCATAGATGGCTTCATAGACTTGTTTGACCGCATTTGTGTATTTTCAGACATTTAACCACCAATACTTTGTAAACTTGACCTTTCACTCTGTACTTAAGTCTGCTCTTTCTTCCGTCTACACCAAACCTCTTTGCCGGAAATAGCAGCGCGAGGCGTTGTGAGCTTGTAGATCTACTATTAAAGGCTAACGTTCTCCTCAGAATAGGGATGCTAGGGTTCAAGTGTAAAAAAATATCCTGGCTATCACATAGAGATTTGGTGGCCCCCCTGTAGCAACTCTGAGGATCCCCTATGGGTCCCGGACCCCTGTTAAAAACCTCTGAACTAGAAACTCTACTGGAATGACAAAACAAACTACATCAAGTGCAGACCAATATACTGTATCGGCTGGTTTAACGCATCACTCCATTGAACAGTAGCAGCCAACGTGTGTATATACGTGTATGCATACGTGTCTACTGTATGGTTCAGCCTCTCGTGTTGTTTTCCATTGACAAGCATTTGAATGACTAAAGTCAATCATGTCCAACACTGAAATAGGGCTGCAACTATCGATTATCGTCTCAGCTGTATTCTATCGATTACGGTTGATTAATCAAATCGTTTTTATTTTTTTTATAATCGACTACATCGATTAGTCTGATTAACCACTTAAGCCCCGTCTTATACTTTGTCGTACAACGGTGTGTCGCAAAAATGTAGATTGCCTATTTTCAACATTTTTGCTAATCAACTATTTTATTAAAATTGATTAATTTTTTTCATAATCAATTAAATCTATTAGTTTGAGTAACTGTTGCATCGCTACACTGCTACACTGAAAGAAACATTACTGATTCAAGTGAAGTAAATTCAATTGGATTTTCACATCACCACCTGAAATAAACATGATATCAAGGGTTTTTGACTGACTGCATTACAACATTTTAAAATATGTCTGTGCTTACCAGATATCTCAAAGTCATTTCCCTGTCTGTTGGTCTTGAATAAAACATTGACAGAAACCATAAATATTGGTTCAAAACAAGCCTCACAGGGCAGACACCAACCACTGGATAAAGAGAAGCAGGTGTGAGGAGGCCTAGAGACACGATGCACTCGTCTCTGGATTGTATTTTACCTCCTTCGCATAGACGTCATTCAAAGTAAAACATTAACGAGACAGAAATCACAAATTGTTCTCGGACAAAGAGAGGGTTCTTCTCAGAAGAAAATACCTCCTGGATGTCTGAGTACCGGGGCAAGTGGCAGATTCCGGGATGAAGAGGCGATTTCTGCAGATGATTCAGCAGACCGATGTCGTGTCTTCAAGCAGAAATAGACCACTCTTTCTTCCAAAGTACAAAAGAGTTACGAGGGGAAACACATTATTACTTCTGCCTCTTTCAACAAACCCCGTTTGTCTTAAAGCAATTTCCACTTTGGCTTGAATCAAAAGGAGACATATTGTAGAAATGGACGTACTGTACTGTAACGTCTGAGTGTGATGTACCCTGACCAAGCAACTGGTACACAACAACAGGAAACAAAATCAAGGAACACATACATGGCAGCATAAAAAAAGGCTTCATATTATGTGACTGTTTTCTGTGGCACAATTATGAGAAGCAAATCTAGAAATGAAAAGGAAAAACCCCAGAGACATGTACACACATGTGCCATGACTGAAAATGAAACACGTAAAAATGGAATGTGCAACAAAATCATTTTACGTCATTTATCGCTCTCCTTTCACAGCCTCCCCTTTACCATTCTATCTCTTGTTTCTTTCATCTTCATCTCCTCTCTCCATTTCCAACCCCCCCTGTCCCCCGCCCACACAAAGCCTTAACACTTTTTTTCCACAACCCAACCCCCGCCCTTCCCCTCTGCCCGCTCTGTATTTCAGTGCTTATTCTGGCCAGCAGGCGCCGCGGTCACCCGGGTGCGATTCAGGTCAACATGGGGTCAGAGATGCCGTGCGCCGGATCGCAGGTGAAGGCAACGGTGATGGCGTACCGCGTGCCCCACGCCACCTGCTCTACGCGGTGGAGGTTCTCCGAGCCAGAGGAGAAGAAGGACACTCGCCCTGCAAAGGATTAAGAGAGAGAAGAGGGGTACTTTTTAGGAGGGAAGGGAACGCTTTGGTTCGAGGGTTTGAGGGCTCTTGGGAGGGTTTATTGTTGCCTCACAAGCAACATGTGAGAAAGATGGAGGGAAAGAATTAGAAACACAGTAAAAGAGTGGGAGAAATGAGAAGCAAAAGCAAAGAAAAAGGGAATTGGGAGATGGAAAGTTTGATACTTGATATTTGATATGTTTACTCTCACTTTCACTCTTATTCGTATTCTTTATTTCATGTAACATGGGAAGCTTGCACAAAATAATGTCTCCAACTCTTATGTTCTTGGTGTAAACTTGTGATGTGACAATAAACTGAAGTGGAAGTTATTTCAAAATCCAAGACATCTGACATGAGTTGGCCGTCTGAATAAAAACAAATTCTCTTAGACATAACTGTCAAGGGTAACTTCAGCTCAGTCAGCAGAGGCTTTGCGTGGCTGGACCACAGCTAATGAGTTGTTGCTTTTTAACGAGCTAGCCCAGTGCTATATAAAATACAAACCGCAGTTTCTGACAGATGTTTGCATTACTGTTTGTGTAACTCACACACTCACTGTCATACTGTACAATATATTTAGTTAAGGTTTTGAGACTTGTTTTGTGATCTTATGAATATCACAAATAAATAAATACAAAATAGAAAGAATTGCGCACCAATTTGTTTGCTCTCCATTCCAGAGGGCAAATGCTATAGTCTGATAATTTGTGTGTTTGTGTGCCCGCATATACATCCCCCAGGCAGAGTATTCACATGTCAGGGGAACTCAGCACTTGGATGTACGTATATGTAAGTAATGGGATTTTCTACTCCGACAGTGAGAATAGAGGGAATCACTCAGCATGAAAAACTAAAGAATGGAAAGTGAGAAGAATCACTCTGCACATAAACAAAAGAATAAGCAAGCAGGGGCTTATGTTGTGTTGTTCTGCTTTCAACTCACATCCAAGAAAAGTTAAGGCATTCTGAAGTACTAGAATTTGTCACACTGCTTTAGATAACTGCTGCACAATAACTTTATTTTTGAAAATAATCCCTCACACTTACATTTCCACTGTTTACTGTGAAAGAAACAGTACATTCAGCACCTTCGGTAGGGCAGATTAGTGCCTATACAATAGGGGGATATAGACTTATCCAATAGGTAAATTGTGTCAGATTTTTTTTTCTCTCATTGCCATTGTATGTACAGTATGTTTGGATGGGTCTATTTAATCCTTGGCCAGGATTCAGTTAGTCCCATCTTGTATGGCTCCAAGTCTTTCTAACCATTGGGTTACTACAAGGTCTATGTAAATAGATGCCAAGAATCAAGAGGAAGGTTTATTTGTCACTAGTACTCATACAGGTACAAGAAGCGGCATGCAATTGTGGTACGGTCTGCAATACTGTTATAACAACAACATAACAATAATAACAATAAAGATAAATGAAGATATTTGCAAATCTCTGTTTTTTCACACAAATGTAATACTAGTAGGCCTATGTAATCAGATGGACAGCTTTGTCACCAATTCTTTACACACTCCACTGTACTGACTCCTACAACTGCTGCCTATATTTCCCCTTTTCCTTTTAGATCTGAGGCCGATTCTAAAAACGCCTTCTAAAACCTGACCAAGTTTTCTGAAAGACTTCCAAAAGAATTCACCCAAAAATTATGTTGCTATATACTGTACGTACAGTATAGGGATTCCAGGCAGTGCTTAATTTGTAAATGATTAGGTGCGAGAGCTTTTATAAATATATTTTACTATATTATATACAGTATACGTATATTTATTTTTACATGAAATAATAATTGATTTAACCATAAAATGGCCCCAGAAAGCTTGGCCAAATAACAGCATAAGGGTCACCGTTTCCACATCAAATAATGCATTTCATAATCAGAACAATAGAAGAATGCTATAATTTATGAACGATTCTGACCAAAAAACAACAACAAAACAACAGGAGGGGAGTGGACGTGCTTTGAAACAGCTCTGTCTGTCTGTCTGTCTGTCTCCCCCCTCTCTCTCCCTCTCTCCCTCTCCCCCCCCCCCCTCTGTCTCTCTCTCTCTCGCTCTTTTCCCCTCTCACTCAGCACATGAGTCACAGAACACAGACATATAGGCACTGCCAGCTCATTTAACAACACAGACAGACTCTCTCTAGTCACTAGAGAGAGTTGCGCATCTGATTCTGCGTAACTGTTATTTACTGACATCAAAAGTATAGTTCCACAATCCACATGTCTTCTCATCAAGTTGTAAACATTGACAACTGTTTTGACGTGAGGGGGAGGTGGGCCTTCACATTGTTTGCGTAACTCTCCGCAACTAGCGTAGTGAGGATGGGACTCACGGGCGCAAATTTTCTAACAGCGAATAATAAAGTGGTTATTGTGAAGATTTACTGTATGAACGTATCTCAGTTTAATTTCATCCAGAGTCCCTTTCCTTTACAGGAAGGAACATTGAGGGGAAAATGTGCATGCTGAATTAATGATACATATTCTAAATAAAAACGTATTGTATGTGCATTTGAGGTGACGGTACGCCTTCTAGAGGTACCGGAGCGCAGGAGGCAGGTTCCGGAGCCGACCTCCGGCCAGCTCCGGCATCTAAATGGGTTAAATCCCCACATCCGGAAAATGAATTCCAATTTGACTTTCATGGCACCTTACCAGGCCCAAGGGAGACGAGGGTACTTGGCTCAGTAGTTGCTGCATACAGCGATTCATCATGCAGTGTGTCGATACACCTGAGGTTAATGCTACCGCGCAGTGGAAGACGCCCACGCGTTCACATCAATACACATCCCAGTCAATCTATAGGCCCCCACATACACATCATAATTAATTAACAGAAGATGAATGCGTATGATGTCTTAGGGGACTGTCAGATGAAGGTCTTTTGGAGCTGGCCATCATAACATAATTGGGAGTTCAAGGTGGTATGTGGGAGGGGAAGGGGGGTTGAACTCTCAGGAGTGTTAAAGTACGTGTGCGACTCAGTGACTCAGCTTCCTGATTTATCCTGAATTATATTCAGCGGTGGAAAGTAACTAAGTACATGTACTCAAGTGCTGTACAGTTTTCAGGTACATTTACTTTACTTGAGTATTTAAAATCTACCCATCAACGTTTTACTCCACTACAATAATTTGAAACTTTGAGTTCCAAGTTACTTTGTAGATTTAGAACATTTTTAATACAGTCATTTTACTTGTAACAGAGTATTACTGCATTGTGGTATTGCAACTTTCGCTTAAGTAAAAATAAATCAGAGTACTTTTTCCATCACTGTACTTGGTTACGGGCTGGTGTTGCCACACTTAACCTATTAAAACCAGGAAAGAATCTGTGTCATTTTAGATGTTTGCGTTGGCTATTCAAAAATAGCAGATGTACAAGCTGACAGCTTGTACATCTGCTATTTTAGAATATTTTTTGAAAAATCTTGAAAGAGTGAGAACTACTGATTTGGAAGGCATTTGTAGAATAGCCTCAGGTCTTAGTGGGTTAAAATCCCTCACAAGTGGCAGAGGATGATGGAAGTTTCACGCTGCTCACAGCGCCACGTGCACTAAAAAGGAATTTCACACTGCTCACAGCGCCACGTGCACTATAGGGAATTTCACATCGGGTTTTAACATGTAAATCTGCGGAGCATGAGCATCATTCCAAGTGTCTGGCTTTATTTAATTATTTATGCATCGGCCCACTTGTGTATGGAAATTGGATACAGGCTGTTTCAGCTGTGTTCCCTTCTGATACACAGCAAGGGATATAGGACACACTTTACAATTGTTTTCCAAAATCGATTAATTTTGTTTTCTTTCCATTTCGGATCAGTTGGACCATAAAATGGCAGTAAATATTATGATGTTCGTCACATCTGAACCCAAACAGACATGAAATTGCTCAACCCGTTAAGACCTGAGGCCGATTCTATAAATGTCTTCTAAAACCGAACCGTTTTCTGAAAAACGTATGTGTCTGTATCAGTGGTGCTCAAACCTTTTCATGTCAAGGACCCCCAAAATGATATGTATTTGGTCGTGGACCCGCCCCCATCTCAAAATATTTTGTTCCAGCAAAAATGTTTGCTTGAAAAATATATATATATTAAAAGATTTGCACAAATTTTCACGATTTTTCAAAAATAGCAGATCTACAAGCTCGCGAGCTTGTATATCTGCTATGTTTGAATAGCCAACGCAAAAATCAACCCGGACAGACACACACATTGGGGGGACTTCATAGATAGGGACATGGACATAGAATCGCTCTTCTAGATGGCTTGCCTGTCTAAAAGACGGATGCTTTGGGAAAGGGTACAGGTATGAAAGAGGACTTCATGCAACAGAAGTTTATGAAGAAGAACTAGGTAGTGCGAGAGGAAAATAACTGCAAAAGTGGAGACTTTTGTGTTTTTTTATGGGTTTCTTCATGCACTGTCATTTACCACTTAATCCCTCTATTCTTAGTAAACTGGACATGAGTTTCCTCTGTACTTGGTTCGCTTTTTATCCCTCTACGCCGACTATCTATACACTCAATCTATAAGCTCAGCTATTTTTTATTATTTTCAGCAAATGCTCCCCCCAGAATTACGATGCTACGGCTACGGCTCAAGTGATTAAATTGATAACTATCAGAATTGCTAGTTAGAGTGAGAGCTCGTGAAATGTATTTCAGAAAAGCATTCATAATCTGACACCCCTTCCTGTCATTACAGTTTGCACATGAATGGAAATAAGTATGACTGCTGCCAAAAACTAAAAACACTTAAAACTAGAAAAGCGCAATTTGGGGAAATTGCTATTGTGGTTTCACCGACGCGAGTAGCAGGTTGCGGCCGCCGGGACCCAATACGCTGGGAGGAATAGCGTCGGAGGCCATGCGACGTGCGATTCAAATTCGTTGCTGATCGGATCCTGTGATCGTGATGTATGATGTTTTGTTTTTAAGAAAAAGCCCCCTCCCACAAATTTTGCAAGCCAATTACGTTGTCACATCACTACTGAGATCACTTATTTCATTTTGAGAGGATTGATCCCCCCCAAAAATCATGTTAGATAATAACATGATTATACTCTGTGCCGCATTGTGAGCTTGTAGATCTGCTATTTTTGAATAGCCAAAGTATAAAATATGGATAAAGGGGTTAAAATGATTGTGACGCTTTATTAACCAATTTTGCTGGGGACCCCCTGGTACCCCCACAAGGACCCCTGGGGCTCCCGGACCCCACTTTGAGAACCAATGGTTTAAACACACCAATGCATTCGTTTCCCCTGCAGATGCCATGCAGCATGCAAGGTTAAACCCCCCCCATTAGTTCTCCTGATGGGCCGATGTGCTTCTTTCACGCTTCTGCCCCCACGGCACCATCTGTATCTCTCTCTCGCTCCCTCCCCGCTGTATGCACCAACTCTCCATCACGCAGACCCCATCTCCCAGGTATTTCCCATCTCTAACCACGATCCATCACTCAGCCAACCTGTCTTTTCTCGTCCTTTAACACACACTCTTTCCCAAACCCGCAGTCTATTAGTCTGCTGTCCTTTTTGCCAATGTCCCTTCTTCATCATGGTCATCCCTCATTCCCACAGCATTTACTGTCTGTCCTCTTTGCAGTGGTGGAAGAAGTACTGATTTTTTTTTTTTACTTGAGTAAAAGTAGTAATACCAGTACCACAATACAAAAATACTGTTATTGTCTGCCCGCCAGGAGACTATGCTTTCGTTCTCGTCCTTCCGTGTGTCCACCAAGCTAACATTGGTCAAGCTTCACGTGACACGTGACAATATGTTGAAAGGGTGTGCTTTGATTTGCTAGCGAGACGCATGATGAAATAGGTGTGTCACTTCAAAAAATCATTTATATTTTTTGAAGTGACACACCTATCCATCAGCCAAGCTAACATTGGTCAAGTGACACGTGACAATATGTAATATTGACAGGATTAATGGAGAGTATCTTTTCCTCGGAGAAAATCTTAAAGGTAGGGTAAGTGATTTTCTTGGTTAAAATAAGCGTTAAATAGCTCTATATTCTGATAGTACTCATTGCTATAGAGTGTTTGTTCAGTAAAAGGAGTCTCCTTGTCTCTCCAGCTCTTTATAAAACAGAAAATGCATTTTCGTTTCAGTTTCATTTCCAATTGTATCCAATCAGGACAGAGAACTCAATCAGGATATAGATTAAACAAGTGAAAGTGATGACACTAAGAAATTAGCAGGCAAAATTACGTGACACGTGACAATATGTTGTCACCAATGCTTTTGATTGGCTAGCGAGATGCATGACGAAATAAAAACCTATAAATAGGTTTTTCATTTATATTTTTTCATTTATATTTTTTGAAGTGAGCTTCCATCAGCCAAGCTAACATTGGTCAAGTGACACGGGACAATATGTAATATAAATAGGTAAGACAGGATTAATCAGGAATAGTACTGGCGGAGACCTGTGCTCCGAGGAGCACATTTTCTAGTTTATACTGTTACGAATGTTTAAAAAAAGAGGGAGAAAATTAAGGAAATACTCAAATTAAGTAATCTATGTAACTCAAAATTGTACTAACATACAGTACTTGAGTAAATGTTCTTCTTTCCTTTCTTTAATGGAAATAAAATACGAAAACAAATTCCACCCACTGTGCTTCTGTAAACCTGTAATTGCTCTTAATTTTTGTTCAGTCAAAGTGAAAGAGGTTATTAAGTCTGTGTGTTTATCTATTGGAACACACTGTTTTTGGAAAAGTAACAGTTTTGGATATACAAGGTTTACCCCCGACAGCGACAATATGCTAATTGATTACGGTAGTTAAATCGTGAGTTTCAGCCCTCCCGAGGAGGAGCACAGAACTGAGTTGGCGGAGATGAATGAGGTGTAATTATAACAGCAGTCAAGACAAAGAGCCATCATTATCTCTGTGAAATAATGATCAGCTCCAGGCATGACGGTCTGACTCTCCCTAAGTCAAAAACTGTCAGTCAACCCTCTGAAGTTGCCCTTTCTGGGCGAGGAGAGCTGTGTATTCTAGAACAAAAAAACAACAGCAAAAATAAAACCCTGGCTATTGATGAATTATATATGATGCTCGCTTTCCCTCTCTCTTGACTTGCTTCTCTAAAAAAACAGCACATTGCAGAACACTATCACCATGGGTTTGGTACATCAAAGTCAGCTTCGTAAGAGGCAACATTTGATAATTTCTTGCATACATTTTCACCCATTATACGCAAAAAAAAAAACACATCACAACTAGAAAAAGTGCTCCTCGGAGCACAAGTCTCCGCCAGGTCAGGTAGATTATTATGGCCTCCTGGTGGCGCTATAATAGGCCAATGTGAGAAGGGTGCCATTTATTCCTAGGCCGTGCACGGTTATCGGACACTGCATGTATGATTTGAGGCATTTTGTTCTAAAAATGTGTTTTGCTAAATTTGACCTGCTGGTGGCGCTATAACAGGCCAATGTTAAAAGGGTGGCATTTGTTCCTCAACATAGTGTGAATGTGCGTTCAAAGTTTCACCGCAAACGTTCATGATTTGCGGCATTTTGTTCAAAACGGGCCACTCCTGCAAACATTACATGTCAAGGTTAACCAATCAGGATGGAATATGAAAAATCAAACAGATCCGTCTTGATCACATGACTATAGAGATCATGGGTACCGATTTGCGTGAAATTTGGATCAAATATGAAGGCTTAATATCAAAAAAAATGTTTTACATAAGTCTGCCTCCTGGTGGCGCTATAAAAGGCAAATGTGAAAAATGCAGGGCAAAGGTTTTTCCTTGGCCTCTAGAGAGTGTGCATACAAAGTTTTACACTGATCGGTGCAGTTATAGGTAAAAACACGAATCGGCCTGTTACAGCGCCACCATGAGGCTGATTTGAACATTTTCAAATGGCATTTCTTCCTCGGCCTAATGGGAATATGTGTGCAAAATTTCACGGAAATTGCATGCTGTGTTGATGATTTGAGGCATTTTGTTCGAAACGGAGTACTCCTGCAAACTTTGAAAGACAATTTTTGCCAATCAGGATGGAATATGAGAAATCTCAAATGAGCGGTTTCTTTTAATGACTATAGAGATACTGTGTACCGATTTGGGGGATTTTTGGCCAAAATCTGTAGGAGTACTGTTCAAAAATGTGTTTTGCACACATCGGCCTCCTGGTGGCGCTATAAAAGGCCCATGTGAAAAATTTTGAGCAGAGGTTCAGCTTTGGCATCCAGGGAGTGTGTGTGCACAGTTTCGCTGCGATCAAGCCAACGGTGCCAGAGATTAGCTGTCCACAAAATTACAGAATGACACACGGACGGACACACACACACACACACACACGGACGGACGGACAGGGGGTAAAACATACTCTCTCGCCATGCCTTTCGGCCTGGCGGAGACAATGAAATGTGGCGCTTTGTGAGCTTGTACTGTAGATCAGCTATTTTCGCCGCATAACACCGTTGTATGATGAAGTATAAAATAGGGCTTGGGTGGTTAACATAATCCAGGTCTGTTGAGGTATATATATCTTACCAAAAGTAAGATATAATATATATAATATATCCCTCATTCAATCTGTTCCTCTCCATCTCCCTTCATCTGTCACTACCTCTTCTCGGGTCACCGATGAAGTGCACTCGTTTGGGATTCAACTCGCAGGATCCACAGGGTTTGACATGAGAAACTGTGCAGAAGTCGTGCTCAGCAAGCAGTTGGTCTCTGGGTCAAACACTGTGATACAAACATCTTTGTCCCGATGATGGTGACAGAGTGGCATAATGAAGTAGGTGTCCGTGTGCCTGTGGTGTTAATTAAAGACCAGTTTATTGTGGTAGATGTCACTAGTGCGTTCAGTCAGCATGTTGAATCCTCCAAAGATATACATGACTTTTCCCAAGACACAGGCTAAGTGGCTCTCCCTTGCCTCTGCAGCAGTCTCAGATACCTTGGGCTTGAACCAGATGTGGGTCTCAACATCAAATGTAAAAAGCATGTTGCAGTACTTTCTGTAGCCCTTAACCACCTTCAAACTGGAGTCCTTACTTTGGACGATCTACAAGCTCTCAACGCTGAGAATGAAGATCGGCTATTTTCGCCACGTAACACCATTGTACCATGAAAGTATAAAATGGGGCTTAAAGGGTTAACAAAATCCAGCTCAGTTGAAGAATGAACCCCCACAAGGAAGAAAAAATATTTTATTCTAGCCCTTCCTTTCTCTCTTCCTCTGTCTGTCAGTGTCTCTACTTATTCTCTGGGTCACCAAAGACGTGCACTCGCTTGTAAATTCAACTGGCGGGGTCCACAGGGTTTGAGATGAGGATGCCCTAGTTCAATCTGTTGTGTGCTGTCGAGTCTAAGTTCGGTGATGCAGGAAAGTTCGGTGGTTTGACAAAGCCTGACCAGAGGGAGACCTGGCAGCAGGCGGACTGCAGCGTTTCCCCATCCTCATTACCATATGTCCTTCAGCAGATGTCAGCACCGTTTACAGGGCCGTTCTGTGGGAAGCGGCGTGTCAAGACTCGGGTCACTCACTGAGCAAACTGACTGGTTTAGAGGCTTGTCTATGGCTGGCACGGAGGGTGTGAAACAGCAGCAGCGGTGAGATAAGGGACCAAACTAATGAGAGAGGGTAAAAAATAAAGAACAGAAAGAGAGGGAGGGGACGGTGGTCGGTCACTGCAAAGGCTACTTGAAAGACAACTTGGCTGATAAAAGCTGGGAGAGCTTTGCGAGCAGAGGGACTACACACAAGTGAATGAGATAAAGAGAGTCATGGAGCGAGGGAAGATAGGGGGAAGAGAGCGAGAGAGAGAAAGAGAGAGAGGGGACAAGATAAGTGGGGATGGATAGGGCAATGTTAGAAAGGGACAGGATTGCTGTTAGTGAGGTTTAGAGAGAGGAAGTGATCAGATGCACCAGGCTCTGAGGCCGTTTCCCATGTTGATTGGACTTTGTGAAATTTCTCAGAAGCCTAGTTCAAACCAAAGAGATGTGACAAGACAAAACTGTTTTACTTACACGAGATTTATATTCCGTTGTACGATGGTGTCGCATGCAGAAAATAGCCGTTTTACAAGCTCACAACGCGTCGCATCCGTGATGCGTTGTGAGCTTGTAGATTAGCAACTTTCGTTATGCAACACCATCGTACGACAAAGCATAAATTAAGCATTAGAAAATTGCGGAGAAAGATTGCAGTGGTCTGAATTTCCCTTGAGGCAACTTGACCGATATGAATCCAAGGAGAAAGAAAAGCAATCAATCAAGTAAAACATGAACAGAGACAGGCAATCTGAGTAAATTTTGGGTTTTCTCCTCAGGTGTACTGTAAGTCAAAAGCCCCACTACATATTGTATAACATTGTGTTGCAGATTAAACTTTTTAATAGATTTCATAGATTGTTTAACAGCACAATCAGTGCCTATCAGTGTGGTGGAAATTAATGTTTTTTTTTTGTTAATGTGTGTTTTCAGACATTTAACCACTTAAAAACTCCATACTTAAGTCAACTTAACCGTTGGCTCTGTTCTTGGTCTGCTCTTTTTTCCCCCTACACCAAACCTCCTGTAATAACTCTGAGGACCCTCTAAGGTTCCCGGACCCCCTGTTGAGTTAAGTCAGTGTAACATATATTGTGTCCTGGTATCAAACGTGAATTGAGGATTAAGACTAAGACTTTTATATTATATTCTTCGTACTAATAGGATTAAGAATGTTTATTACAGATTAAAATCAAGTGGATTTACCCATAACAATGCCCTATTCCCTACTCAGTTCAGAATCGGCATTTTATAAACCATAATACAGTTTCTCTAGGTAATACTTTCAGGTAACACTTTCAACACTGGTACTCTTTAGGGTAGTATTTTGTAGGTGGTGGTCACCTGCTCGTGGCTCCACAGTCCGGTTTCCATTGGGGTCCATGAAGATGAATCTTCCTCCGGTAAAGTCAGAGCCATAATCGGATAGGTACAGCAGGGATGTGTAGTCAAAGGAACCGTAAGTCACCTGGGACATGAAGAGACGAGTAGATCAAAAGAACAAAGTTGGAGAATGCAACGTCTGAGTTCAAAGACGACCTTGTTAACTTTCCTACCATGAACTCAACCAGACAAGTGTGAAATATAGTGAATGACTAATCCTTTTAACAAGGGAGCTGTAGCCAAGAGGCACTAGCAGGTATTACCATCTGATTGTGGGCATAAGCAGCAATATCACAAGTTCAGGGCCTGAACTAGTAGGCAGTGTACCATGTTTGATCTCGTCACTGTCGGGCAGAAAAAATCTATCTCCATAATTCAACTTTTTATGTTTTTCGTAAATGAATGCCCTACTTCATTGTACGAGTGTTCCACAAAGGTAGCAACAATAGCCGATGTACAAGCTCACAGCGTGTTGCATTGCGATGCTTTGTGAGCCTGTAGATCTGTTATTTTCGCTACTTTCGAGCTATAAATGTGTAGTGAAAGTGGTTAAGTATTTCTGTGGGTTTCATAAATATTTAACCAATGAAAAGTAGAGCTTGTGACAAAAGAATAATTACATTGGACCCATTGGCACACAGGTTCTTTTTTACATTTCCTGAAAATTAACAGCTGTTGACATACAAGGTTTCCGTCCCACATTGATTAAATACATGCTATCTATGCTCCGCATATCACAACCATCCTGGTGATTGATGTTCAAATCCAAATCAATGAACTTAGTCATCTGAATGATACAGTAAGTGGCTTAGATAATGCAACATTAGACAAAGCTGACAGCTTGAGATGGATCTAGCTTCTAGCCAACACGCCTAGCCATGCAGCAATAAAATACACTGACAAGGAGTCGAACAGTTAATCGTAAAGAGAACTATGACTGTGAGAGCAAACCCGTAGCACTAGAGTGCCTTCATTCTGGTGAAGGAGGACCAGTGAGATTATCTGATGAGGAAAATTGCTGGAACCATCCTCCAAGGTCAACAGAGATGTCTGCGGTGCATTGATTTCTGGGGCTAAAGAACATTGGTTTCCACTGTAACAGTCAGACTCATTACGTTGTCAAGATTATTCCCCACCATGAGTGACGGAAAGGTCACTTTTCCTGCCACCTTATGACTGCACCATGGCACCACATCAGCAATATGATTCATGGAGAAAAATTACCACCAAAGATGTTAGAAGCCATTTACATTTAAATGAGGGCTGGGTTAGCCAATTAGTACCAAAATGGCAGCAGCAGACAGATGGGCGGGAGACTGGGGGCTTTTGGATTAAAATGCTCCATCTGTCAAGGGGTAGGAAGAGAGGATGACTTGAGGTAAATTAATATGGCTGAGAAACTCAGGGGAGACGGGACTGTGAACAAAAGCACAAGCAAACAGGTAATGTTCCAAGAAATTATAGAAGCAAAACAAATATAGATAAATATAATGATCCCCGTGGGCAAATGCAGGTGTCGTAGCAACAACAGCGAGTTCTGAATAAACCAGTGGATAAATCATACAGGTGTACTGCACATGTGGCATGTGTGGCGTATACCAAAAGAATGGAAATGTTATTTCTATTTTAATAGACCCCGTAACAGACAACGTCACACTGATAAGAACCAGTATGCTTGCAACCAGTATGCGCGCAATGAAATCCATTCTGTCAGGTCTTGCTAGGACTCGCCTCACTAGCAAACACACAAGAAGGGGGCTGGGGTTTGCTGAAACTAGCGCACACCGAAACATCAGGTTGAGAATTGATTGCGTGAAACAATCACCTGTGCATCCAGTCTCAATGTTGGTAAACAAATAATTGGTCTATTAAACTCATAAATAACCAGAAGGAGGCGGAACAAGGCGGAAGGAGCCTGCTGGTTGGTTGGTCAGTCAGGGACCAATCAGAAGGCTGACAATGGGTCAATTGCAGCTCATGCTGTTTTCCCAAGACATGTTTTTTTTTAATCACACACACACACACACACACACACACACACACACACACACACACACACACACACACACACACACACACACACACACACACACACACACACACACACACAAACACACACACACACACAGTAAATATACAGAGCATGGTAATAAAGCTGTGTCGAGAAAGCTGCACTCTATAACTCTAGGGATGGAAATAATGATGGGAGAGGTGAGGAGTAATACTCTAAATGAGATTTACAGTGTGGACTAGTAACATTATCCACATTTATGATCATGAATATCTCTCAAAAATGTGCCCGGTCTCCTCTCTTAACAAAGCAGAGAACAGATATGAATATGAAACATCTGGAGATGCTTCACCAATAATGAACAGACAATGATGGCAAATGATGTTACTGAACTGTTAACTGTGGACATTTCTGGGGGTAAGGGTGTAATATACAGTACTTTGAGTGGCATTCTGCTTCCATTTTGAAACAATGGCCCTTTAGGCTTAGATGTACTGAACAGACTGTACGTTTCCCTTTTCAAGGATATATAACTTGGCAAACCGAGTAAAATTGATTTCAATGAAACACCAAGTGTGAAGACTGTGAGAGAACTCCCAGGGGTGCGTGATGTGCCTCAAACAATTCTCAATGACGCCTTCCCTGCGCCGTTGGTCCATGTTGAGAGCAACGGCTGTGTTGTCTGTACCTGTGTTAATTTTGTCGACTAAAACTATGACGAAAAATGTTCGTCGACTATCTTTTTTCACTGACGAAAAATAGATCAAAACTGACCTATGATGATGACTAAATATACGGACAATTTCCACAACAAATTAAAACTAGACTAAAATGTTAGTTAGGGGGCTAGTGGAGAAGAGATCCAGTAGAAAAAGACAAGTAATTTTAAGTTTGGTTGCCCTCGGGTGTTGCACTTTGAAAACAGCAGCTCTAAAAAAAATCTATCTAGCTATGTAAGAAAATAGCAGATCTACACGCTCACAACGTGTCACGCTGCGACACGTTGTGAGCTTGTAGATCTGCTATTTTCAGCACGCAGCTAAGTATAAATCAGGCATTACGACGCCACCACGCTCCTGACAAAAATACATTTTAGTCAACTAAAATCTTATGATATCAACTAAAACTAAAACTAGACAAAAAAACATTTCAGGTGACTAAAATGTGACTGAAACTAAATGAAAATGTATTCAAAAGGCCATGACTAAGACTATATCAAAATTCTCTGTCAAAATCAACACTAGTCTGCATCTGTGTGTTTCATGCAAGTCCGTTACCTTATCCACGTGTGGGTGCCAGTACTCGTCGTGTGTCATCTTGGCTGAGGTGCTATTGATTCTGGAGAAGAAGGTGGGCTTAGTGAGATACATCAGGGACGGGTCCAAACCAAACGTCTCGGCTATCACTGCCTGGATACGGCCACGCACGTTTCTAAGAAGTAGAAAGCACACACACACACACACACACACACACACACACACACACACACACACACACACACACACACACACACACACACACACACACACACACACACACACACACACACACACACACACACACACACACACACGAAACCTGTCAGGCCACACTCACTACATATGAAACGTAAACATATTGACATTTGACATGTCGAGTCAACATCAGATGTGGTGAATGAACAAAGGAACTATTAATACATCCAATAGGCATTGTAGTCACTAAGACACCAGGGAAACGTGGGCAAGTGCATGATAACATTATGGGATTTTTTTTACAGGAGATAACTCCACAATTCTATGTGAATTTATGGTTCTTACTGGAAGATGTGTTGGCTCTTTTGTGGTACCTAACAGATGCTAGGGGTGTGTGTGTATCCTTAACACTACATGTTCTCTGTGAGGGCAAAAGAAAATAAATTCTGCTTTCCTATGGAGTTGGAATTTCTATAATAATAGTGTGCTCTAACATATAGTTAGACACAATGACCCTTATGGGTCCATTCCATTTTACACTCTCAGAGTTAAATTAACACTCGGGATTCAGCAGCGTACCACCGTTAATCAAAGTTAGTCAAGTCAGTCACCTGTAAAGCTGGAAATCCTCTTGTGTGAATACCTCCCCGATCTGATCCCCAAAGTACCTGTGGTCACATGCCCAACACAGAGCCACAAGCACAGACACAGATGATCACAGACATAGACCATCACAGACACGGACCATCACAGACACAGACGACCACAGACACAGACGATCACAGACAACGGCAGACACATAAAACAGTCACAAACTCACACAAGGAAAGACAGTCCCAGACAGGGCAGACGGGAAGAGAACAGAGCAGAACAGAATCATTAGCATACAGTACCATATTGAGCATGGCACAGCGCACAATTATTCAAGTGGGCACGCCAGACGCCACCCAGCCATTCAAACATGGCAGATAGGGAACGTCTGACTGCTCCGACGTTCCCAGACAGAGGAGTGGCATTCATAAACTTTTCAGTTGGAACCAGCTGAACGGTCCTGAAGGGTTGCATTTCTGTCCCTGTTCAATGGACTAGGAAGTATAAAGAAGTCAAGCAAGGAGAAATGAATGGAGGGTGCAGCGTCAGGAAAGTAGAGGGACTAGAGGAGAGACACAGATATAGTGAAATGGGGCAAAGACAGAGAGATGGCGATGGAGAAAGAGCCAAGAGATATTCCAAACAAGGCCATGTATTGCAGCCAGATAGTTCAGGGGCATTCTCAACCTTTTTAGGCTTTTTGACCCCCCAAAATAATCATATTTGAACTGGGGACCCCCCTCCACCCTGACAAGCACTTGGAATTGTAGGAGTTGAGGCATTACATTTAGTTTGACTCGGTTCCACAGATAAATATTGTGAAAATATCAGATCTACAAGCTGTGAGCTTGTCGGCTATTTTCAAAATGTTTGCCTCTTTCTTATATTAATTGACAATTTGGCCAATGTTTCACCAGTTTTTATAATATAGTTTGTTGATTACTTTTGATGCAGTAATGGTATTTTTTCTCTTTCATTGAGGTATTAAAAATGTCACTTCGCTGTCATCTGGGGACCCCCCCCAAATCATGTGGGGGTCCCGACCCACAGGTTAAGAACCACTGAGATAGTCCCCCGACTGGATGAAACATTGACTGTGACTGGCTTTGGGCCACAACGTCTCTCTACATGTAATATAACCACCACGTACCAAGTCTGGTTATCCTAGGCCTTACATTATAGATATGAGAGAGAAATGCTCCGGATAAGATCTCGGACTGAATGACAGGCAGAGTGCAAACCGATAGTTCCCCCCAGAGGTGCCTTGGTGGACTAATAAAATGGGCAAAGAGACAAGAACAACCAGCATCAACAGGAGCCAATGAATAAACTATAGTCTTTGTTCAATACATTTGTGTGCTTCATTTGTTATCAGATTCTAGGGGGGATATTCCTGTGGCCACATTTGTGTGTTTCATTTGTTAAATCAGATCTAGGCAGGTGGGGGGGGGGGGTATTCCTGTGGCCTGTGGGAAGCAAACAAAACTAGTTTTGAAGAGACACATTAGTAGAGGAACAGAACAAATGTATACAGTAATGCGTACCTGTAAATGTTAACGAACTGTTTCCCCATCGACAGTGCTCCAGAGTGTAGGTCCAAGATCGAGGCCTGAAGTAAATGGGAAAAAAAACATGAATTGTCCAAGTACAAATAATTGAAATAACAAATAATAATAGCTGAACTGAAGATAAAAGAGGGCTGACAAAAGGCATTACGAAACACTTCCATTCCATGGTTTAACTGCTGCAACTTGGCTGTGACCACATCATAGTTTAGTTATTATTGCTGTGAACTTGTCTGGGGGACACTCTATTGTCTTTCACAAGCCAACAAATAAGTGACTTTCTCTGAAGTCCCCTGTGGTTTCACTTCCCTTCATTTTAGTGAGTTAACACTCTATAAACAACAAATGTATTGGCTGGGGACCAAGCCGGCAGGGGTGGAGTGCAGGGGGTAGGGCAGATGAGGGTCACCCAGAGAGCATGGACAAGAATGTTACACACTGCCTCATAATGCAGGCGCAGTGGAGGTAAAAGTACTCACATTTCTTACTTAAATAAAAGTATCAATACTGCAATGTAGAAATACAAAAGTATGAGTACAAAAGTATTGGTATCAAAATATACTTAAGGTACGGCCGTATATAGGGCTGAAGTGGTTAATGTATGTTTTGTAATCATAATCAAAATCTACAAAGTAACTAGTAACTAATGTTTTCAATTGTAGTGGAGTAAAAGTGTAATATTTGCCTCTGAGATGTAGTGGAGTAGAAGTAAAAGTATTGAAGATTGGAAATACTCAAGTAAAGTAAACATTACTCAACATTTTACTTGAGTAAATGTACTTAGTTACTTTACACCACTGTGCAGCCGTGCAATATGTCATATCGGCCCAGCAATGTGTATTGTATACTGTACCAGCCTGCCCTCTAGTGACAAGAGAGGGCAAATGCAGCTAAAAAGCTGTATAACTGCTTAGAAAAACACACCATCCATGGGAATTTCATAAAGTTATTGGTTTAATACATATTTGCCACAACATTTTTAACAGATGTGTGGTGTATTATTACCTCTCTTCAAACCCTTCACTATTCTGTACCATGATTCTGACTAAACTGTATATTTTACAGACACAGTATACTCACTCCTCCTTCTGACCCAGCGAGAGATAGTCCCCTCTCAGCCAACCTGTGCAAAGGAAGAGCGTTAAAATGAACGTATCAATAATGGGGAGAAAGAACAGAATGAAAGAAAAATGAATTAAGTTCCAGAACAGACTGCAGTCATTTTGTATAATAGCGTCTAGACTGTCTACCTTCTCAGTGCTTGAGCCTCCTCCCTCGTCACCACACCATCTGTGACAGCTCGGCCACACTGCTTAGGAGTGCATCCTGGAAGTGTCACAGAACGAAAGATAACACATAACTGTGTAGTCCAGTTTAAATGACCACCAGACATTGACCATCATTACCCCCGACTGCGCCCAGTAACTTTCACTTATCTCAGTATCATCATATCTTCATGGAACAATTAAGATTTCTACCACCAACTTAGAGCAGATACTAGCACTGCATGGTTTTCAACATTAAAGCCATAGGTAGGACTGAGCTTACTTCTACACATTCAGTTTCCCTTCAAAACCAACATTAAATTCATTATTTTCTTTTTTTTTATAGCTTGTCGCAAAGACAAACAATTCACCCGCTTCACGTCATTTAATTTTGGTCATGTTTCAACAAGAGGACACCTTCTAACCCATTAAAACCGTGAAAGCATCCGTGTCATTTTAGATTTTAGTTGGCTATTCAAAAACAGCAGATATACAAGCTCACAGCGCGTCACTTTGTGCCGCGCTGCGCGCTTGTACATCTGCTATTTTTGAACATTTTTGAAAAATCTTGAAAGTTTGAGAACTACGGTTCTTACTTTTCTTATTTCTCATTTCTAAACTGTTTATATGATGTTCTGCATAGTAGTGTATATCTGTCTGTCATTTAATGTCACTATGAATTGAGTACAAGAGTACTATATATATACTTGAGTACCCCAATTGAAACAAGCCAGTAGCTTTCTTGGGCTTTTTAAATCCTATTTAGTTGACCTTGTATAATGAAATGTACTTTCATGTGCTTTTTGTCTGCAAACTTCTAAATAAAGTATTCAATCAAAACTGATTTAGAAGGCATTTGTAGAATCGGCCTCAGGTCTTAATGGGCTAAACGCAAGACTATAGCAAACTCACCAGGGTAGCGCTTATAGTTCTCATAGTCAGCGGAGCACGGCACGCTGTAGACTCTGGGCTGCGGAGACACCTGTTCCTTCCACCTGACTAGAGTCTCTGTGACCTCGCTGTCCCCCAGGGTCACGTAGAGCCACGCTCCGAGTCCGCCAATACACACCGCCCCGAGCAGCAGGAGAAACAGAGGGACTCTGGTGCCTCTCCACGCAGACGCTTGCCGCAGAGCGTTACCCCTGAGAACGAGAGAGAGAAAGCATGTGGACCAGCACTTAGGACTGTCATAAACGGTCTGATGTTTGTGATCTAGGGCAGTGGTTCTCAGACCCCATGGGACCCGCCTTTGGGTCCCCAGATGACTTGCTCACTGTGCAACATTGTTTTCTCACTCAACAGTAAACAAACCAACATACAGTATAAATGGTAAATGGTGCATTTATATAGCGCTTTTATCCAAAGCGCTTTACATAGATTGTGCATTACATTCACCCATTCACACACACATTCATACACCGATGGCGGAGGAAACCTAGCCTGGTAAACCATCCCCTTTCGAGAAATCTCATTTGCATTTGAATTCAGGAATTTACTTTTAAGATATCGTTCGGATAGAATGTAGTTGCTTAACTTCATATATGTGGTCAATTAATCATGACAGAGCCTATTTAAAAAAAAAAAATCAGAGAACCAGCAGGGGCAGGCATTGACACGCATGTATCCGAATAAAGCAACCTATTTTCGGCATTGCCCTTTCAAAAGTCCGCAGCCCACAGCCAAATTGCCCATACAGGTCTGCAGGCCAGACCAATTCCTGAAATCAAATGCAAATTAGATTTCTGGAAGGGGGGTGGTTTACCAGGCTAGAGGAAACCGTGCAAGGCACCAACCTGCTCATCGGGAGCAATTTGGGGTTCAGTGTCTTGCTCAAGGACACTTCGACAAAAACTCTGGGGGAGCCCGGGATTGAGCTGGGAACCTCACGGTTCCCATCCGCCCGCTCTACCGGCCACTCTACCCCTGAGCCACTGCCGCCCCGTATAGGTGAAAATACAGGCAGGGTATCTGCACATTGATTACTTTTGACCATTAGCGGTTCAAAAGTATTGAACAAACAATAGCCTATATAAACATGGTCAAACATTGGCCAAATTGTCAAACATTACCTAAGGAAGAGGCAGAAAATGTGAAAGTAGCCGATCTGCATGCTCGATATGCTGATGCATGTAGATCGGCTATTTTCACAAGATGTATCTGTGGTACCGAGTGAAACTAAATGTAATGCCTACAATTCCAAGTGCTTGTCAGGGGGGGGGGGGGGGTCCCTGCCCGGTTCGAATATGATTAGGTTGAGAACCACTGATCTAGCTAGGGCAGTGGTTCTCAAACTTTTTCCATGTCAATTTGTTCCAATTTTTTTCAAGATTTTGTGAAAATGGCAAGCTCACGTGTGGCATTGCGTTATTTTCAAATAGCTGATGTATATACAGTTAAAGTGGTTAAACTGATGTTCAGATGCATTTTGCTGGGGACGCCCTCAAGGACCCCTGGGGGTCCCTGGACCCCACTTTGAGAACCGCTGATCTAGGGGATCAGAAAGCTACACCTACTTATCCATTCTCAATGTTAAGATGCATTGTTGTTGTGGTTATAAAAAGGTACCCCTTCAACCACACAATCATAAATCACTGTTTACAACTTATTTACAACTATTACACAGAGAAAGAAAGGAGGAATGACATGAGAGGGAAACAGAAAGACAAGAGAGAGAGAGAGAGAGAGAGAGAGAGAGAGAGAGAGAGAGAGAGAGAGAGAGAGAGAGAGAGAGAGAGAGAGAGAGAGAAAGAAAGAAAGAAAGAAACTGAGTGAGTTAGTTACTACAGGGGTGCCACCAAATCTTTGTGTGATAGTAACCTTTTCTCTTTCATTTGTTTTACATTAACCACTTAAAGCCTAGCATCCCTATTTTGGGAGGAACATTAGCCGAAAATAGCAGATCTCCAACCTCAGTGCTGTCAAACAAGTCTATGAAATCTATGAAAAGGTTTCTGCAACACAATGTTATACAATATGTAGTGGGGAGGGGGGTCCCTGCTCCATCTCTCTCCCAGCTAAGGGGTCCTTGGGCTGAACAACATTTAAGACCAGTGGTTTAAGGTTATGGTCACAGTTTAAGAATGGATGTGACATATCCATATCCTGATATCCCACCCAGTCCCAGAAGAGAATACCCCACCGGTCAAACCCTATCCTCCTTAACAACAACACCACCAAACCCAATGCCTAAACTTCAAAAAACAAACAGCACCTAAAAAGAACCATAACAATGCATGTTTATAGTGTTTCCCTTAATAAAAAAAAGCTATTATATTTGCAACACAGAAGATGACTTACCTTTTAATTTTCTTTTCAATCCCATTTGCATCTGGAGCTTTGGGATTTGCTCGTCGTTGCACTGTCATGATAGAGTCCAGCTTGGTACCTTATGCATTAATAATAAACAGTAGGGGGGAAAGAGGCTGATTGTCCCCTGTAGTACAAGCATTCAGTCAAACTAAACGGTGTTGGTACCATGGATGGATGGAATGGATCAAGGAATGATGTTTTACTTCCTGTGTACCGCGTCTCAGCTCCTCCCATTGGTCCATCCATCAGCTCCTCCCATTGGTCCTTCCGTAGAGCAGCTAACGTTTTGATTGGACCACATCATCGACTCGTACAGAAAGTGCATAGCCCGAACAAATACACAGAAACGAAGCCTGAGATCATTCAATACAATTTTCGGGGTTCTGATCCGGTTGGAGCGGAAATAACTTACGTCATCAAGTGGCCGGAACCAATGACCGGAAGCTCTGGTGCCGTGCACCACCAAAATGATTCCCCTCGTTTAAAATGTGTTTAGTTGACAGCATCGATTGCTCTGTGTCATTTTTAAGGCAAAATGAATCGATCGCCTAAACACCAGGATGTAAAGCAAAGCGTAATGAATGCAGTGTTGCCATGTCCGCTTATTATAAGCGACGTTGGGCTTTTTATGTAAAGTCGCTTGTAAATATTAGTAGTTGCGGGTTGCGTTTTTTTTGGGGGGGGGGGCTTGTTTCTTAAGTGTAGTTTCTTATTTGGGTTTGTTTCCTAATGTTGTTTAAACCAGTTGTTCTCAAATATTTTCATGTCAAGGAGTGGACCCCCAAATTAATGTATTTGTAGACCCAACCTTCTGAAAATATTTTGTGCCAGAGACCCCCATACAAGATTTTGTGGATGTGAACATAATCCTCAATTTTCACTTTTTCCCCAAGATTTGTCTTTGAAAATAGCAGTACAAGGCATTGAAGGCAAGCTCACAACGCGTCATTTGGCCTTGTTTTCGTCGACCTGGTTGCTTGTTTCTCTCTGAAAACCTGGCAACACTGGTGTGAGTAGTGTTTATACACAATTGTGTCACAATGTGAGGTGGTTTATACACATGTAATACAGTATTGTGTCACCATTTCTCGCACCGTCCGTTGCACGGTCTTGTTTAACGATCTACGTATTCCTATTGACAGTGGTGAGTCCAAGCAATGAATGACATTATGAATGAATGCTGATAAGGTATGTCACTTTATGCAAAGGTGTGTCTGTGTGTGACGCCCCGAAAACAGCAGATCTACAAGCTCACAATGCGTGGCTTCGCAACGCATAGTGAGCTTGTAGATCGGCTGTTTTCAAATGGCCGAAATGTATATAGACCAATTATTTGTTTACTAACATTGAGCCTGGACGCACAGGGGATTGTTTCACGCAATCAATTCCCAACCTGTTTCGGGGTGCACTGGTTTCAGCACACCCCAACCCCCTCTTGTGTGTGTTGGCTAGTGAGACGCGTCCTAACGAGACCTGATATAATGGGTTTCGTTGCGCGCATACTGGCTGCACGCAGCCAGTATGACGTCGTCTGTTAAGGGGTCTATAGGGCTGAAGTGGTATGTTTTGTAATAATCAAAATCTACAAAATAACTAGTTTTCAAATAATTGTAGTGGAGTAGAAGTACAATATTTGCCTCTGAGATGTAATGGAGTAGAAGATCGGAAATACTCCAGTAAATAATAAATACCTCAACATTGTACTTACAGTACTTGAGTACATGCACTTAGTTACTTTACACCACTGCCCGTGGCCATGCAGTGCAACTATTGTGAGTTTGTAGATTGGCTATTTTTGGCATGCAAAGTATAAACCAATTTAATATCTTCTTATTCAGGCGTGCTGGCTTTGAGGTTGTTGTGAGATTGCCAGCAGGACCAAGTTCAGACAGAAATGACGTCTTCACCACCCTGGCCGAAAGGAAAGAAACTAGTTCACCTGGATCTGAAAGGTGCCCCCCCAAGGATTGAATACCTTCACAAGGTGAGGTCCCTGAAACCAGTGGTGGAAAAAGTAAAAGTATCAATACTGCAATGTAGAAATACTCTGCTACAAGTAAAAGTCCGGAATTCAAAGTGTACTTGAGTACTCCAGTAAATTGGAAATACTTCAGTAAAGTAAAATATTCCTCAAAATTTTACTTAAGTTCAGTACTTGAGTAAATGTACTTAGTTACTTTACACCACTGGTATTGTTGATAGTGTGAGTTAGTATTGATGACATTACACATTTCTGAACAGAGTAGCAGTATATTATCATTACAGAGAGGCCAATCGTGTGTTGGTTCTTAGTCTGACTCTCTCCTGAGTGAGTGAAATGTGTGTTTTATTTTCACCATGTCCCCGCAGCTGATCGACTTGTTCTCTCAGCTGGGAGCTGATGGCCTTCTAGTTGAGTATGAGGACATGTTTCCCTATGGAGGGCAGTTGAGCCTGCTGCAGGCCACGGTCCATCCTGCTTACAGGTGATGTATTGTTCGTTGTTTGATTCATAAGTGTGTGTGTGTGTGTGTGTGTGTGTGTGTGTGTGTGTGTGTGTGTGTGTGTGTGTGTGTGTGTGTGTGTGTGTGTGTGTGTGTGTGTGTGTGTGTGTGTGTGTGTGTGTGTGTGTGCGATTGCTTGCGTGCGTGTGCAGGTACTGTAGCCTATGTACTGCACACACCCACGGACAGTTTATGACTTGCTGATTGACCCACAATGTGAGGTAATAAAACTGCAATTCTTACCTGGACTGAACTTACTGTGCTCTCTTAAGAGAAAACCCTTAATGCAAACCCGCTCACCCCGTCATAAAGATATCATTTGATAAAATGATAGGCTGGTCATTTAATGACCAGCCTCAGGTATGGGGACTGACACTGCATTGACCTACTGCTGTCTATTCATTTTTGCAGTCACGAGGAGGTCTTGTCCTTACAGGACGTTGCCAAATCAAGAGGGATGGAGGTCATCCCTCTGGTGCAGACGTTTGGTCACATGGAGGTGAGGCAGGCACCAAAGACCCAATCAATTCAATTTTCAATTCAATTCAATTGAAAATTGAGAAAAAAACATACGTTTGTAAAAACATATGTTTACATTGCCAAAGCAAGTGTCAAAAAAAGACCTGAGGCCGATCCTGCAAATGCCTTCTAATCAGTCCATGTCTTTGTCTTTGTTTCCCCGCTGTCGCTGTAGTTTGTGTTGAAGCACCCGTCCATGCTGGGCCTCAGAGAGGTGGGCCATTGTCTGGGCACCCTGAATCCCCACAGAGAGGACGGGCTGAAGCTAGTGGTGGAGATGGTGAGGCAGGTGGTGGAGCTCCATCCAGGCCTCAAAACGCTGCACATCGGAGCGGACGAGGTGAAGACTGTGCTTTTGATCATGAAGACCAGAGTGAAAGAAATAAAAAGTCCAATTTAAAACCCATTAAGACCCGCGGCCAATTCTACAAATACCTTCTAAATCAGTAGTTCTCACACTTTCAAGATTTTTCTAAACTGTTCAAAAATAGCAGATGTGCAAGCTGGCAGCGTGGCACAAACTGATGCGCAGCTTAAGGGTCACACTTGACTTGAGCGTGCAATTTCATACACGTGATTAGCTCTTAATTAATGATGAACTCACGCATTCATTCATCATGAATTTATCATTAACTCATCATTAACTCCTGATCCTCACCATTAACTAATGTTGAACTTAACCAAGTGTAATATATCATTAATGAAGGAGTGAAGCGAGGAGGGTCGGTGTCTGTTTGTATCTACAGTCTTCCGGTGCAGCTGAGATCAATAGATGCTTTCTATGTCCCATGTGTCCCAGGTGTATCTGCTTGGTGAAGGGGAGGAGTCTAAACTCTGGTTGTCCACACCTGGACGTACAGTGGAGCGGCTCTTCCTGGGTCATGTGACCAGGGTGGCCAAGGCCATCAAGGAGGTATGGCCTGACTTGAACCTTGTCATGTGGGATGACATGCTGAGAGGGATGAACCATGACACTCTCAAAGGTGAGGGGGCGGGGGTATGGGTCTTGACTCTTGTATTACAGTGGTTTACTTTTCAAACCTATTGTGCCCATTTCACACCAATGGGCTGGTCAAAATCTCAAGGCACACTTGTTTTTATAGCAAAAATAGGCAATCTACAAGTCACATCCAGCTTATAGATCTATTTGAGCTATTTTTGAAAATGTGTGTGGGAGAGAAAAAGAAAAGTAATAGGGCGCAAGGTTGAAAGTGGTTAGAATATTTTTTTTTACGGTAAGGAATTTGTAAAGAATTCATAACGTTTTGTACAGTACATACAGACAGAGATTTGCAATAATAATGTGTGGTTGTCACTGTTTTGTTCGATTCCTGTGTGTAATATACATGGCTCATTGCATCCTTTGTTTTCCACCTGACAGCTAGTGGTCTAGTAGGTTTGGTCCAGCCCATGTTGTGGGACTACGGCCCTGCTCTGGATGTGGATATGACTGGTAGGAACCCCAGCGTAAACTTTTACATCATATAAAGTTCATTTAACTACTTATACCCTGTATGGTGATGTCAATGTCATGTGGTGGGGAAGTGGCCGATCTACAACGATCCACAATGCGCCACGTCGCGATGCATTATGAGCTTGTACAGCTGTACAAGGCAAGCTCATAATGTACTGTAGCAGTAGCTGGAAATCTGCTATTTTCACTATTTTAAATAAAGTGGTGATTAGGTATCAGCAATATGGACCAAATCAAATATCACAATATTTTTGACCAAATACCTTTTTTTAATATAAATAATTATCAGTAATGCGGGTAATGTCGGTAAAGACAAATAATAGAACACAGAGGACAGTCAGAAGTTCAGAAAATGACATCACTTCACTTGCAGCCTTTAAAATCAGGAGAAGACGACGCTTATGCCATATCACAATATTACCAAAATCCGAGATTATATTGATTCTCTTATCATAATATCAATATATTGCCCAGCCCTAGAGGAGAGCATGCTCACAGTTAACGGCATCAGATTATACATTTTCACTCGCCTTTTTGGTGCTTGAATGGAATTTTTCAAACTGTGCATAATATATTATTACTGACATACTCACATACAATAATTTGAACCACTCTGGTCTCCACAGTGTCTCTGTTGGAGAAGTACAGCAGTGCCGGTCTGTCAACGTTGTGGGCCGCCAGCTCCTTTAAAGGCTCCACCAGCGTCCACACCAACGTGGCCCTAACCCAGAGGCACGTGGACAACCACCTGCAGTGGTTGAAGGTGGCAGAAGCCATCTCCCCAGCCGTACACCTCCAGGGCATTGCTCTCACCGGCTGGCAAAGGTAAGAATGTACTTAGTAGTTCAAGTAGCAGTTCTGAACCTTACTTTTTCATTTCAAGGAACCCCCAGATCACTATGCATTAGGACCCCCATTACTCTGAAAGTTATGGACCAAAACGGGTCCATTTGGTTCCATTTGTACTCACTTAGTTACCAATCATTTAGCTGGGGACCCCTGGGGGTCCCCGGACCCCACTACGAGAACCACTGCTGTAGTTGTTAATTAGTATATTCAACCATTTAAACCCTATATACTTTGCTGTTCATCAAATAGCGGGAAAAACATTATCGACCATCGAATGTTCACCTATTTTCACCATATGTTAGCCTATTTTTGCCAAATGTTTGCCTATTATGACATGCCCAGAATAGGGATGCTAGGGTTCATGGTTAAACTTTTTTTTGTATTCCACTTTTCAGTGGGTTTTACCTGGCCTGAGTGGTCTGTATTGAATATTTATTTCCTGTCATGCAAGGTACGACCATCTGTCAGTGCTGTGTGAGCTGTTGCCCCTGGCATTGCCATCCCTAGCAGCCTGCCTGCAGACTCTCATCCATGGCCAATTCAGTTCTGAGGTTCAAGCCAATGTGACTAAGAGCCTAGGTGTTTCCTCAGTGGAAGTTGAGAAAATAGAGAGGTGAGTGTCAGCCTGTGATACAATTTGCTGCACTGCTATCATACAATGTAAAAATATTGATATATGACTGGATTTTGTTCCCTATGCAGCCATGTTGATGACTCATCGTTTCCTGGTGGCAGACTGGCTGCGCTGATTGTAGAGCTTGTGTCGATACTAGACTCAAATGATATTTGTGGTTTTGAACACAACATGTGAGTAAAAGGAAAAAAAGGGCAAGGACGTTCGAAGCTAATTTCAGTGTCTCTTCCACTACAGTACAGTACATTCACAGAAGGTTTAAAGATAGGGTAAGTGATATTTTTTGGTTAAAACAAAAACGTTTTTCTTTGTTAAAAGGTTATAAGGTTGTCTGCTGCTCATTTCTTTGTCATCACTTCCAATTTCACTTGTTTAATCTGTATACTGTCAGTTCGCTCTCCTGATTGGATAAAATTGGTATCCTGACCTGAAAATGCATTTTCTGCTTAAAGAGCTGGAGAGACCGGGAGACCCCTGCTACTGAACAAACAGTCTATAGCAATGATTACTATCAGAATATAGAGATATTCAACACATTCAAATATCACTTACCCTACCTTTAATTGGGGCACCAAATATCCAAAATTCTTACTGCAATGGATATACAGTATCATTTTCACGGTAGACCTACTGCCAAGTGAATAATTCTGTATGCCTTTGCTACTGTAGGTATGTAAGAGGGTGGTTTTCTCCATACCACCGACAGAGGAAAACAGTCAGCCCTCTTATCACCATGCAGATTCGAACTCAAGCAACTGAGTAAGCTTGAATCTCTTATTTCCATCCATATCTTCCCATCTATGACACCTTCTTTTTTTCAAATTATGCCTAAAAACAATTCTATTTTCAGGGTGTTGAATGTGTTAGAGCAGAAAGTGAGCACAGTGAGGGAGGAGATGGTACGTCTTTATCCACCCGCCACAGCCCAGGAGTGGATAGAGCAGCACGTGACCCCAGTAGTGGCTCCTATACAGAAGATTGTAGAGGATATCACTGCCTGCCTGCTGGAGATGATGCCCCAAAACAGCCTCCCAGCTCTGGTTGAGCAGCCCAAGTGACCCAGAGGTCAAGGATTGTGAGAATGAGGATAGAAAAAGGTTCAACAAGGGTCATGGGCTTTTACCCAGGTCGATTTCACAGATGCATCCTAATCCAAAATAAGGAACATGCTCCATTGTTTATTCCAAGTGTTCCCTGTGATCTGTAAAAGGCACTCGTATGGAATAATGTAATCAAAGTTTTATTTGATTTATTTTCTGTGCAAATAAAAGCTGATGTGTGCGGTGCACGCAGAAATGACAATGAAACATCGATGACATACCAAACAATTATTATTATTTTTATTAAGTAAAAAAGACAATTCTCTTACATGTAGTAATAATACAGCCCTGATTCATCAATACTCAAACAGGTGTTTGCCTGAGATTCAGTCTTTGGTTCACAAAAAGGGAAAGACTAACAGTTGGACAAAAAAACTGCAACAGTCAAAAGCACTTCACCGTGCACACATAAATCACCCTTGATTGAGCCATGCAAATCCTTCATGCTTGATTATAGTTTACACAGTCAAATGCATTCATGGAGGATTGGAATAGACAAACATGCAAAAGGTGATTATCAACTGGGTGGTCCAGAAAAACACTGGCGTTCCCTCTGCTGTGGGAAAAACCTAAGCACTTTCAAATGGCTTAAGCACATAAATACTTATTAACAGTTCAGTAGGAAGGCACAGTAACTATACAGTAGAAGACACATCTCGGGTGGTAATTGGTCCAGGAATGCTTGCATCAAAATAAACGGTACCAGGTAATCCAAAACTGTCTTTAAAGGGTATTCAAACTTTTGTTTTTTCTTCACTGTGTTGCACCGGTATAGGAAACTGAGGGAATTGCAGGTGTCTGGAGTGCCATGTAACATAAAAACCTTACTGTACACTGAGTTCATTGGCTTTTTATGTAGAAAATATTGTTCTTTTGAGTGCACATGCTTCAGGGTACTATTCCATTTTGTTCCCCAGTTGGCCTTGTATGATATATTGAATGATAATATCATGAAAGCAGACCCTCTGTTATGTGCAGGATCAAAGCCCTGTGTTTTGAACCCATTTACAATAAGTTAAGGCTAGTAGTCACAGAGAGCTCAAAGTTAATCTGCCTCATCCTCCGTGTCACTGCTATGCTCCAGATCTTCATCCTCGTCTTCCTCCCCTACAAACTCTGCCCCTTCTTGCTCCCAGCGTCGCTGGAGTTCCTCCAGGCCTAGGAACCGCTTTAGCAATGCACCGACTGCCTCCACATCGCTGATGGACATTTGGATTTGGCAAAATATGAAGAAAGAGTTGAATTAATGTATTAAAAAACTAATATTTTCCCATTACTCTACACATCTAGTACGAGCTAGGGACTTAGAATCAACTAACACTTGACTTGACTTCAGGAGTCCTGCTGTTAGACTTGATTTACTTGCAACAAAACTTTGCACAGATCTGACACAGTAAAATCCTGGAGCAACAGCTTATTCAAAGAACAATGCAACTTTAAATGTATCACTATCACACCCACTGTAGTTTAGCCTATTTACATTTGTTTGTTTGGAGTAAACATGTTAACTGGCTGGGCAGTGCCCAACTGTTGTGGGTATTTGATAATAATTGGGCAGAGCTGTAGAGACAAGTTTCAAAAATCAGAACACTTGTATCTTGACCTGGATTTGCCTTAAATGACTTGGCACTTGACTTGAACTTGAACCGAATAGGGTTGGGAATCGGAGGAACCGGATCCAACATTGGATCACATTTGAACCCGTTTATGGAACCGTTTTTTATCACACTGTCAGAGCTGGCATGTGGACTTCACGTCTGCTATGCAATTACAATACCGGTGGTACGCAAACTTTTAAGTTTCAAGGACCATAACTGAGAGAGTTAGGGTCCATTTGGAACACCCTATAGGAATCGTTAAAGGGAACTGTTAAGAAATCGGACCTATAAGAGGGAACCGGAAAAGTTAAAATCCTAAAGGATCCCAGCCAATGAACCGAAATAATAGAAAATGGAAAACATCTCTGGTCTGGTTACCTGCGTCCACCAAGCATAGCAGTGTGTGTCAGAGGGTAGGAGAGACCTGTAGCCAGCCGCAGCACCAGCACATAGCCCGTCCCCAGATAGCGAACCTTCTCCTCCTGGACAGAGACATCTCGCAGATGCGTCAGGTCCAGCACCACTGAGAGATGGATGGAGAAAGATGCATCAGAAATTAATGTTTGGAGAATCAAAAGAATTGATTACATTTCTGTTTGGCTTTTAGGCTTTGTGAACAAAACTTTCACAGGGCAGATATGACAAACAACTTCAATATACAAAGAAATGACTGACTGATATTGAATAACTGTATACTTCTCAAAATAAATATATATAGGGAAAATAGCGACACGTTGGAAGCTTGTAGATCGGCTATTTCCGCTACTTTTCGAAAATATATGAACATTTTGACATGGAAACGATTATGCAAAAATAAACGTTCAGATGATTGTGATTAGGCGATTACCGTAAGTAATAATTGTGACAGGCCTACCGCTCAGCGAAAGTCAGCTATTATCGTCAATTGACAAGAATTAGATATGAATTAGGATTTAAAAGTAATCTGTGCTGTAGATGGTATGCCTACTTACAGTACTAACCATCTTCCCGATGTTACTGACCTTTCTCTTGTCCTTTCTTCCACAAGGTCAGGATAAGGGCATACAGACTAAAAGACCTGAGCTCAATCAGGTTCTTGGTTTTGTCAAATACAGCCTCCTCCCACTCCTCCATATTTTGAATGGCCACAAAGATGCAGCCAGTCACGTAGAAGAGTTTCCACGGGATGCTGTCTGTTGGTTCCAAATAAAACACAACAAAACACGTGATGGGCTGACAGCATCTGACATGGAGTCACCAAACAGGTTCAAACAGAATGTTTCCCTATTTGGGACAATGGTATACTGTGAAAGAGTACAGTATATCAGTGCATCATCCTAAACAGGGCTATATTGACAGGTGATGATACATGTTGTTTGTGTACCTGAGCTGTAGTATGCAGCAGCCAATCCAATCGATGCTATACCTAAAACCAGATAAATAACTCTTTTGAGGCAGTACAAGACCAGGGCAAATGAGAGAGAGACACTGACAAGACAATTTGAACCACTCATTTCATGTTCATTACATGTAGTTATTTGAAAGCCTTGTGAACGCACGTCCGTGCACATACACACACATACATAGACACACACAGGCCTAATTTACCAACAAGGAGAGACCAGGATCGGATCCCAGGGGACCTCTTCAAGTGGAGCAGACTTCCACGCTGCTCCTCTACCATCATGTATCCCATCTGATGAACAGAGAACATAATTTCTTAGCACTGCATCATCCCTCTACACATTGAATATTAGGCCATACTAGAACTAGGGGCATGATTTCCTTTCCACCGTAACCAGGGTTGGATCAGATCAGATTTCAGAGTTTGAAATCTGGCCAGATACTGAATACAAATGACATGGCATTTTTTGTAATTTAAAAAATAAGTATCTGAATACTTTGATTACTTTTGACACTGAGGTGACTGGACTGTATGGGTCTGGATTGAGAAGGTCCTGAACACAAATATTTCACACAATTGCCTAATCAAAAATGTAATCAAGTTTCCTTGACAATGTAGTATAATCTAATTACACGTTTTTCCTGAATATGATGTGTCCTGATTGATTGATTGATGATGTTTTTATTGACAAAAATGCATATAGGTTATGACCTAGCCATGGTTCACATGACAGCCATGTTTCAGGGCTAGTTATGACCATATATTTGTACATCTATCAAAAGGAGGATAAGACAAATGGAGCAATTCCAATGTGGTGCTTTGCGTGCAAAGGAGGTGGACGTAAACAGAGTGCCATGTTTGTTTGGATGCTTGTTTGTTTGTTTGTTTTTGGGAGGGGTAGCAGACACATACAGAACAAACTCCAGATACTGAAATAATACATGAAATGTATGTACAGTAATATCACAGACATTCTAGCTAGGGCTACTGTTCAGTCAGCTCTTTGAGTAGGACTTGATTATGGTTACTAATTTATTGTGATATAATTACGAATCTGTAATCTAGCTGGCTTGTAACTGTGTCTAGTTACAAACCAACCCTGACTGTAACGGTTACATTACATCCCGACAGTCAGACAGTATGATGATGATGCTACTACCTGATGGATGATGACCAAGTACTGTCCCTATAACTGCTGAAGTCAAAGGGTCTTTTAAACATAATAAATATTTATAGATAAAGCTTCATTTATCCATTAACTTACCTTAAAATCGTCCAATTCTCTTCAGCGACGCGTACTGATCAGTTTAACTAGAGAAATGTCTGTTAACTTGCATTACAAGGAAGTTGCACATTCCATGTCACATAACTGCTGTTTGAAGAGACTGCTACTTCCTCCTGCTTTCACCACCTCTGATTGGACGAAGCCTGGACGTCGCTGGCCAAAAAGGCTAGATCTCTAAGATCTTACAAGCTAACAACGCTTCCGCATCACGAACCGTTGTCAGCTTGCAGATTCGTTCTTTTTTTGCCCAGCGATTTGCCCTGTGTATTCTTTTTTTATAAAAAAAGATTATTTTTATATTATATGTTATAATATTTTTATCATAATAAATATAATATTTTGTATTATTGTGTTATTATGTTATTATTTCATATTTTACTATTTATTGTATTCATTATTATTATTAATTTCATACATAACAGTGTGGTTGTGCGCATGCGCCTCTGTCCCATGGCGAGCCGGGGGGGAGACAAGCCCCCAGAACTGCCGTAGCACATTGAAGCTGCCGTTACCTGATGGTCAAATCTGAGATTGCAATAATTTTGCATTTAAACGCTACTGCGCTGCCTGTATTGCCTGAAATGCTAGTGCGCCTGCTCTATAGGCTCCAATATTGGAGCCGATCCAGAAAGTTGCGGTACTTCTGGGTGCTTCATGCGCTTGTGAGCAACTTTCATTGAAATGAATAGGTGGGGGTGGGGTAGTCCGCCCTCTAGATATTATAACTATGGGGAGAACACAACACAATGGAGTCAGACGTGCTGAAGAAGAAGAAGATTCATGACATTTATTATCAATAACTCCGATTTATAAACGCATTTTAGTTCGCTAGACTTCGTAACAGTTTCCCGAGTTCTATGTAAACTAAAGGCAGTGATGGTCAAACTGCCCTCAGACCATTTAATCTCAGATTCTTCAGAATTTAGCCAAACTGGATGACTAATATTACTTGAGTTCACCTGTCGTACCAAGTGGCGCTGTGTCCTTTAGCAGTGACTTCTACCTCCATGTCTTTGTCTGAAACCATAATAATAACACTAATACCACAGAAATCAACCGGTGAGTCCAGATGAATATGATCATTGTTTAGAAGGCTTATGCTTATTGTTGAACGATCCTATACTAGTGCTACTACCCTGCAGTTGAAAGGTTACCTAAGGTTACCAGCAGGATTTTAACTCCCTCCCTGCCATATATATATATATATATATATATATATATATATATATATATATATATATATATATATATATATATATATATATAAACAAACACACTAAATTCCATTTCTTAATTCTGTCACACACTTATGTTTGATCATTAACGTGTTGTTGTCTTATTCTGAAATAAAATGATAAGAGGCTAGATATAAATTCTGGGTGTTCTCTGGGATTTAGTACATACATGTAGACATTTTTTATTTACTGTAATTGGAGACTGTTGTGTGGTGTCCTGTCCAAATATTGTTTGTGGTAAACATGTCCACACATGTCTTATTTTCCCCTCATACAATCATAATGTGATGTAGGCTGCTAAGGAGATTTGTGGCTCTTTTATGTTGTCATTGTGTATATAATTACTGTGAGCCATTATATTTTGATGACGGGAAACTACTTTACTCACCATTATAAAGCTGGTTACCTGCTGTGGCTGTTGATTGGACAGTAGCGTCTGAGCTCTAGTCTAGGGTGGAGTTGCCAAAACAAAACACACACACACACTGTGTGTGTGTGTGTACAGAGTATATGTATATCGACAGTCATCCTGTCAGCGCTCAGAGAGCACACTTAGGACTGCTGTGTGTCACTGAGGAACTGAACACTGATTTGTGATGTTCTATTTGTGTGTGGTATCCTATTCACAGACAACCTCAAAGAACGATGGCCGAGGTCAGCATAGCAAAGCGCAAGGAGAAGTGTGAGAATTGCACGAAACAGGTAAAGCTTGTGTGAAATGATGTAATTGCTTTGTGTACGTGTAGCGAAAGTGAAACATTTTGCTTTACGTTTCTGGCTGTAAAATGTTTGTTGATTTTCAGTGCAACAAGAAACAGAGTGAAGATGAAGGCGTCAGCTCCCTCCAAGAGAAACATGAATCCAATGGAGAGGTATTGACATCTTATTTGTTTTGTTTTGTTTTGTTTTGTTTTATTTTATATTTCTTGTTCTGGTAGAAAGGTGAGATAGTGTTTTTTTTGTTTTGTTTTTTACTTGGATGTTGCAGACTTATCACAATCTTCCCATAGGCTTTCTGTTGCACGATTCACGATGCATATCAAAAGTTTATTACATGGCTACACATGAATAATTAAAACATGGGTTCCTCCACACACCACTCTCTCTGTTGTGTTCTCAGGTGAGTGAAGGGTCTCCGGTGTTGCTAAGTGCCTGTCTGTCCTGTGAGGGCTGTGTGTCAGAGGAGGAGAGCCAGAAGATATCTCAACAGAGCCTGGAGGAGGTGAACCAAGTTCTGGCCCTCAATAAGGTACACTACTAGGACCACACATATACAGTACCGTGAACAGGCCCCCATTGCCTTATAACAGCGACTATTATTTTGGGGGGGCACTATAATTGCAGCTTTAATCCGTAATCTGACACAGTGGTTTTGTCAAATTATTTCTCTGAAACAAGATTCAACTAATGCGACAGAATGTCTGTCTTGTTTTTCGAAAAGGAACAAGGAACTTGTCAGTTGTCAGTGTTGCTCATCGCAATAGCAGATCTACAAGCTCACAATACATCACATTGCGACACGTTGTGAGCTTGTAGGTCGGCATGTTTTGGTGCGCGACACGATGCGCAACCAACTATAAATCAGGCATTACACCTGGCACTGTATACCGTTCATGCAGGTTATTTGTCTCTACCATTTTTTTTGTCCTCGTCAGAAGTGTGACGTGTCCAAACACAAAGTGTTGGTCGTCTCAGTGTGTCCCCAGTCTCTGCCTTTCTTTGCCGTCAAGTTTGGCCTCGACATTCCGGAGGCCGCCCACAAGCTCTGTGGCTTCCTCAAGAGTCTAGGTAAGCCGTGTGTGTGTATGTGTGTGTGTCTGTGTGTGCCAGACGAAATATAATATGTGTGTGTGAAAAAAATTGCTGTGCCCATTGGTATCTATCGTGGATGCTCAACACTCTCACCTCTCTTGCCTCTTTTTCCCTCTCTGTCCTTTCTCTCTCCCTCTCTCGTTCTCTCCGTGCGTTTCTTCCATAGGAGTGCAGTATGTATTTGACACCACTCTGGCGGCAGGCTTCAGTATCCTGGAGAGTCAGAGGGAGTTTGTTCAGAGGTACCGCAGGAGGAACCATGACTCCCACGCCTTGCCCATGTTCACCTCATCTTGCCCAGGTAATAATCTGCCTCTTCCCTGTCAGGCCTCTGCTAATGGTCCTGGTACCCTTTCTCATTTCCTTCTTTCTTATAAAGAACCACACTGGTGGTCTGGCTGCTCTGGCCTGTTTAGCCCATTGAATACTTTCAGATGATAGATATACCGACCTTAAAATTCGCTGCTTCTCCAGCTGTATTTTGGTCATCATTAAAATATATTTTCTACAGGGACTATATAATGTAAAGTATACCATGAGTCACAGTCAATGGGCTAAACGTGTCCTTTAATTTCCCACCCCATGTTCACTCTCTGTGCGGGTACATGCCTTCCTATTCTAATATTATTATACACCATTTATCTGTTCTTATTCGCTCTCTTGTCATACTGCCCCTGCGTGTAGCGTGTGGTTGCGGGACACATATTGTAAAGAGGCTGAGAGAGCTTCTTTTAGTGAGGGGAGAGATAGCAGTGGAGTGCTGTTGGAGAGAGATAGACTGGGGAGCTCGCACCACTCCCTCCACCAGAGATACCAGCAAGAGTGCAGAATGTCCCCGGTCTCTCTTTTGATTTTGTTCATCAACCCTTTGCCTGAAAGCACACATCCATACCCTTAATATTGCTCTGTCCATTTTTATATTTATATCCATAAAAAAAAATTGGGCCTTTTATTGATAGTTCATAGTAAGTGGAGATGGACAGGAAACAGGGAGAGAGCGATGGGGAGCGACATGCAGTAAAGATCGTCGGGAACGGTTCTCGAACCCACAATGCACTGTCAGGCTACATTAGAGCCTAGGTGCGGCCACTCTGTGCATTTTTAACATCATTTTGTAATTATAGTTTAATATTTGGTATGATTATGCAGTTGTGTCTATTCTGTGTTTTTCAGGAATATAGGCTAGTACAGTTTGAGTACACTAGTACACTTCACCATCTTAATTTGTTTTTACTATATTTAAACCCTTACAAAAATGTTACCTTCTAAGACTATTGTGTGTGTGTGTGTGTGCGTGTTCAGGATGGATTCGGTATGCTGAGCGTATCCTGGGCAGTCTGGTCACCCCTCACATCTGCACAGCCAGATCTTCTCAACAGATCATGGGCTGTCTGGTCAAAGACTACTTCTCCAAGCAGCAGGTCAGCATGGATCGTGTGCTTTCATGGTGTATGTATGGGATTTTGGATAGTGTCATATTATGAGAGTGTTGTCTTATCCAGATCTAATTTTTAAATAGCTAAAATAGCTGATCAACAATCTAACAAAGCATTGTGATGTGATGCTTTGTGAGCTTGTAGGTGGGCTATTTTAGCTAATTTGAGCAAAATTGACTGCCAAAATTGGAAATGGGCTGCCAGTCTGACTCTGAACATAGCCATACAGTAGATCCGAATTCCTGATTCCGATTCTTGTCATTTCCGAGCAGAAGCTGAGTGCAGAGAAGTTGTACCATGTGGTGGTGGCTCCATGCTTTGATAAGAAGTTGGAGGCAGTCAGAGAGGAATTCTACAACAGTCTGCTGGAGAGCAGGGACGTGGACTGTGTCCTCACCTCAGGTCTGAACCTTATCTCTCCTCATCTCTACCTCATCCTTACACCACTCACCACATCACACGGCCACGCCGCTGGACAAAACAACACTTAGTGTCAACATGAGTCATGACTAATAAATCATATCGACATGCGTTGACCCTATTTTCAGTTAGAAATATGCTACTTTTGTGGAGCATCACGCTAAGGTGACGAAGCACAAACATGTGGTGATGCTGCCGACGTGAGGTAAAAGCAGTTACAATGAATGACTAAGTGATGTGTTGTTGCTGTGTCATCATCAGGGTAATCTTCTAAGTATTCAAATTCCTCATCAGATATATGTCAGTACCACAGGTCTATGTTCCCTCAGCTATGTGTTAACCCTGTTAACTTCCTCCACTCCTGGTGTCATTGACTATACATCCTGTACAGTTGCCTTTTCAGCAGTTACAGTATGGCAAACTTATCCAAATTTAAGTCATTTCCATATGAATATAAAGAAAGCAACTGATTTACATATTACTGCCTGTAGTATGTAAATATCTGAAGTTGCCCCTTATCTGTTGCCCTGCCTTTAAGATTAGATAACATTGGATTCTGACATGTTGTGAGCTTGTAGATATGCTGCTCGAAAATGTTATTAAAACATTTTATAATCAATTACATAAATGAGTTTGGTTAACTGTTGTACCCCTAGCGTACTCTATGCCTCTCTGCTCCCTCAACCATCTGTTTCAGTACATCTCCTTTTCTACCCTTTTCAACCAATCTCTGTCTACGGTCTCCTATTTCCCTTGTCATTTCCTGTTTCCTTCTTAAGCAAGACATGGTTTCTTATGTCACTTCTCATTTCTTTCAGCTAGCACATTATGTCAGCCTAACCCGTCCAGTTTCCTGGCGATGCCAATGAAAATGTCCGCTCTGTTGCAGGGGAGATCTTTTACATGATGGAGCAGAGGCATGTGTCCGTGGAGGAGCTGGACTCAGTTCCACTAGATCATGTGTAAGTGTGGTATACCAACACCACTACTTCTGACCAGTTGTCATGTTCTCTGTCAGAGCATGTATGTATGTGAAGTGCATTGCATAGATCACGGCTAAGTAGTATAGTATTTACCTACTGTATACAGTATACAGCCCATTTTTGCTCAGCCATTCAACTGCATGAAGTATTCTAGTAGGATAATGCTGTAGTTTTACTGTAGGTACAATGCATGGGCTTCATTTAGCTAGTAAAAAACTAATTTTAAGTTGTTTATAACCGATTCCAATTCTAGTTTTAACTTCAAAGTTCCTGTGTCCTGCAGGTTGGGAGAGGCCGGTGATCCTGGGCTGGTGAGACACGAGGGACGTGGCTCCGAAGGCTTTTTAGAACACATTTTCAAACACGCTGCCAAAGAACTATTTGGTCTTGACGTTCATGAGATCACATACAAGACCCTCAGGTGAGAGAGCAGGTGGGGGTGCGATTGTAGGGGATGTACAGAGAGTCAAGACAAAGAATAGACCTGATTTCCTTTTTTAATATAATTATCCTCCTATAATTCGACAAAGCTCTGTGCGGTGAGCCCAGAATCTGTTCTGCCCGGTTCTCCTCAGTGGCTGGAGCAATTCATCTGAATTTGCACACAGCCATTGACCATTACCATGTGCACGGAACAGCGAGGCCCGTTTTTCACTTTCCCCAAATGTCAGCTGTTTATTTGCGTTTTTGTGTTCGCTGGCTCCCGGGTTGACAAATCATGTGCGCATATCCCCCCACGGGTATGGTCTAGTAATAATAATTCAACCGTTCAACACATGCCAGACAACACAGTGGACAATTTGGGTGATTATTGGCAAATCAGCTAATAAACTAGTTAAGTAAATTATGCAACATTTACACAATTCAATCCTTGTGTCCACTCACTTGGGCCAGGATCTTGTGATTAAAACATGGCCAGGACTGTACAGTATGTATACATTATACACAAAACATAATCAATGCAAAATACATGAATGAGTTTTGATTGAATACTTTATTAGACAGAAATGCAAACAGCAGAGTCATACATTTGGGCTAAAACGATAACACAAAAAAATCCTGAGGACTTGTTTCAATTGTGGTCCTATGTATTCAATTCATCAGCATAGCATAAATAGGATTGAAATCTTACGGAGTACTGCTTTAAATTAACCCTGAACATTTTTCTGTGTAGGAACCGTGACTTCCAGGAAGTGAGTCTGGAGCGGGACGGAGAGACACTGCTGCAGTTTGCCGCCGTCTACGGCTTCAGGAACATCCAGACGCTGGTGCATCGCATGAGGAAGGGCCGTGTGCCGTACCAGCTGGTGGAGGTGCTGTCCTGCCCGGGAGGTAACGTGACCATTAGAGACATGGTTAGGGCTGTCACGACATTTTACATGACGATTAGTTGGCGCTCAAATAATTGCGATTAACGGTTTAAAGCTCACAATGCGTGATGTGTTGTGAGCTTGTAGATCTGCACATATTTCGGCATACCTTTTAGCTTGTTAGATCGGCAGCACATATAAAAGCTGGTCATTTGAATGCCCTCTTATCTCTCCTCTGTCCTCAATGTCAGGGTGTCTGAGTGGCCGTGGTCAGGCAGAGAGTGAGGTGGCAGGTCGGGCGGATAAGGCCCTGGTCCAGCAGATGGAAGAGGCGTACAGCAGCCTCCCGGTCCGTCTTCCAGAGCACAATCCCAGCCTGCACACCCTTTATCAAGACTGGCTGGAGGGTCAAGACTCCAAGCAGGCCAACACTCTCCTGCACACAGAGTACAGGCATCAAAATACACAGCTACACACACAGCCCCCACACATACAGTGGTGAGGATAGACGCGTGCATGTGTGTGTGTGTGTGTGTGTGTGTGTGTGTGTGTGTGTGTGTGTGTGTGTGTGTGTGTGTGTGTGTGTGTGTGTGTGTGTGTGTGTGTGTGTGTGTGTGTGTGTGTGTGTGTGTGTGTGTGTGTGTGTGTGTGTGTGTGTGTGTGCGCGCGCGCGAGAGAGTGAGAATAAGGAGTGCTGGAAACAACACTCATATTCATATTTAGCGGAAACGTGTTCTTCCGTCATAATATGAAGCTAATATCGGTGCCAATATCATTGCCACCGCCGGTGCGTCCATATATATAAGCTGAGTGAGGACCATTAAAAGTTGTCATTCCTCCTTTTGGCCACAGGAGGGCGATGTCTCCTGCTGATTTAACAAACGGCCACTGTTCTGCCAATCAAAGGCTGTAGGGAAATGAGGGCCCTCCACAGTGCAAAGCCACACACATTTACTACAAACTGGGGAGAAAAGAAAAAACCTCAAACAGTGGTTTTGTTGTCGGTATCATATCTGGGAGCGTAATCATCTCATATAGACTGTTGTACTGGGAATAAAAAAACTGCTGGGTACAAGGTCACGGTAATTCTCCGGTAAACATTTCCTTCAGCATTTCTGAGCTATAGGTTGGTTGGTTCTGGTTGGTTGTGGATTGCAACCATCTATGCTAATCTCAACAGAGCAATAATAAGCCACTAATGAACATCTTTTGAAGTATTTGGTGCAACTGGAGATCAAGGAACTGAATGTACATTTGGGAGCCAGTTGTACTAGATGGTCCAATTTTGACCATGCTAGCCTACCTTAGGTAAATCTGTGTCTGTATTGTCTTGTATGAATCAGTGTGGAAAGATGACTGCAGTTGAAATGCATGTGATTTCAGTTAGAGCAATCTGACGTACACAATAAAATCCTCTGGGTCAATTTAACTCTGAGTGAACAAATGGAACCAAATGGACCCTTGCGAGTCCAATTGGTTCCATTTGTTCACTCTCTTATTAACGCTGATGATTTTATAGTGTATCAACTAATTAGCAAAAACTGGGGCTGCTGTATGATAGAACAATTTAAAGGTATCTCCTGCATCTGCACTGCTTTAATGCTATGATTTGACATCGTCAGTTATTTGTTTTTACCAATCCAGTGTTTTGTTCTGCCGTCCAAATGAAGAATCCAAAACTCCTCTAAGCGGTACAGGACTCTTTCATTTGTCACTTTTAAAGTTGTATTCTTTTGTCCTTCTCGTTTGACAAAGACGTCCAAACAATTATATTTCTGTTATGCTTTTTGTGTTATATTTCATACATGTCATACATGTTGAGCACTAAACTATTCGAAGAAGTGAACAGTTGTGGTGTCATTTCTAGATGGAAACATGTTGAAATCAAATGCATCCACTGTTAAACATCTGTATGACTCCCCCTCCAGTGATATGAACCACCCTATAAGTCATATAATATGAATCCACCTTGTCAGAAGGTAAATGTGTAATACCATAAGTCATATAATATGAAACCACCTTGTCTGAAGGTAAATTTGCAATGCAGTAAGTCATATAATATGAAACCACCCTGTACCCTAAGTCAGGGGTCTTCAATAGGGTCCTCAGGGTTACTACAAGGGGGTCCCCAAAAGGAACTTTTTTTCCACTAACATTTTGAACCCTAGAATCCCTATTCTGAGCCAAACATTAGCCGAAAATAGCAGATCTACAAGCTCACAACGCCTTGCACTCCTGTGAGCTTGTAGATCGGCTATTTTTGGCAAAGAGGTTTGGTGTAGAGGGGAAAAGTCTAAGTAAAGAGTGAAAGGTCAAGTTTACTGAGTATTGAGCGTTTAAGTGGTTAAATGTCTAAAAATGCACATTAACATGAATCCAGCATTATACAATATATGAAGCAGGGACCCCCCTGCTTCATCTCTCTCTCAGCTAAGGGGTCCTTGGGCTCAAAAACTTTGAGTCATTTTTGTCAAGGTTTGGTGAATAGGGTTTTATGACGTATTATAAAGTATGTTGTCAGGGTACATGGTATAATCCCCAGTGTTAATTGAACTCTGAGAGAGTATACGGTCAGTGTGTAAGCAATCATATCTGCTCTGATGAGCGGGGCCAGGTGAGGCTATTTAGGTCCTGGACAAATGAACAGTAGAAAATCTCCACACTGGTTCTCAGCTCCCTTTTGTTATTGTTGCTTTCAACGTTTTGATCTCAGTCGATCATCAGGAATTTTGAACGTTGAAAGAGTGGAACTGAGAACCAGTGTGCGGATTTTATTATTTTATATTTTGTAACCTCTGTTTAGTGTAAGTGTACTACAAAATATAGCTAAGTAAGCAAATTCCAACATCACAATACAAAACACAATAACTAATTATAGCAAAATGTAATATAAACTATAAGTAGGTTAATACACAATAGAATAAAAAGATTAGGAATGCTCACAAATCACAAACCCACAAGAGTCTTCAATGTATGAAAATATGCTTCTCTCTGTAGGAGTAAACAGTGTCTGTCACCTCTTAGACCTCATGTCCTGTGGCATTAAAGTGCCTCGCTACCGGGGATTTTTCATCATGGTTTCTGATGTCACTTCTATGTTCACAGATTCTAATCTTTAGTTCTCTGTGGTTTTTCCAACGTAACAGACACCACAAGGATGTTTCAAAAGAAACCCCACACATTTTGGTTTTACAAGTAATCCTCCTCACTTTTATATGTTTGCCTGTATGGGGGTGTTGGAAAGAATCACCCTTTATCATGGCATTACAGTTCACAATTATTGCAAGGAAAATGACCTGGGGACTAAAGTATCTAAGTTTTTTTTAGATACCCTACTTAATCCCAGATATGGCCGGAGGAACTGAAACATGTCTATTTATCTGCTGCTGCTGTAAATTAAAATGTTTAATTAACACTTCTTGAGCTGACAAAGCCTTAGTGCCCCACTAAATGAGGCTTTGAGATACTTTTCCTTTGCATCTACTACTTTTTATTTCCATCTGGACCCTAAACAATTATCAATAACAACAATAATCCTGTCTTATAATGTCATGCAGGCACTTTTGGTTGAAGAGTCATTTGACATATTAAATACGTACAATGCATTTTCAACCAAAAGCGACTAATACATTTGGTTGCTTTGGTTTTATTTTTCCTTTTTATTTTTGTTTGCCATGTTCCTAAGCTCTCTGAGATTTTGAGAATGACTTCTACAAATACAGCCAATGATGTTGATGAAAAGTTAGAATGTTAAAAATAACCAATGGCTATTATTATTGGTCCCTTGTATAAATATGCATCTTAGATGAAGTTACACTGTTCTGAGGTTAGAGGTTATTGTCACTATAGGCCAAATGCTTGATAACATCATCTCTACAGATACAGCTTGCTCACCCTCTCCCACCTACACCCGCAGCCCTCAACTCATTTTAAACAAAGAAATGGAGAATACAGTACTATGACCTGTTTCAAAGTCAGAAATAAACGTAAGCACAAGCAGTATTAAAAGCATGAACAGGTTGTTTCGAGATGTGAATACAAGGAAGTCCTGAAACGGCCAAGAGAGGTAACATATCTGAGAGACTTAGAACATAATAATGGTTTGTAAAAGACAAAGATTTCAACATTAAGTCATTCAAGAGGTATAGCAGTATGGCGCATGTATATGCACACACGCTCGCTCTCTCTCTCTCTCTCTCTCTCTCTCTCTCTCTCTCTCTCACACACCCACACATACACACACACACGACAGTAACCACAGTGATCTGATAAATAAAATACACTTCCTCAGCAGGTCACACTTCACACTGCAGACAGTATGTTCTGTCGTGACTTTGTACTGTCTCAGACTAACAGAGGTCTTGCAGAGGTCCCCACAGCCCATGTTGAGAGATGGAACCCCACCTGTGGAGCTGCCTTTTGGGAATACTTTGCACACCTGCAGTGGTCATTGGGAAAGGTGAGTGACTGCACTATACACAATGCTCACAGTGTTCAGCTGAACTTTCCCGGTGGGGTTGTTTACATAATGCTGTAGTTTTACTGTACGTACAGTACATCATCACTGATGCCATCAAAATGTCATTATTAGTGTTAGTCAAAAAAGATGATGTGTGTGTGAGTGAGAGAGAGAGAGAGCTTCGATTATGATTAAAGGAAGATATATGTCACTTCCTTTGCAGTCTCAAACTGTTTTCTTTTACATTTTTATTGATTTTATTGCAAAATACACAGAAAATCATGCTGACTTCTGGCACTTTGCACAGTAAGAGCAAAGATTTAACTATTTGTTTCACAAATGAATTTAGGTCCATTTCCACGCTCAAATGAACAAATGAATGAATACTGATGCTTTTACTAGCAGAGAGCAGTGTGTTTTTGATTGTATGTCTCTCTGTAGTCCACAGAGGAGGTTCTCAAAGTGGGGTCCGGGGACTCCCAGTGGTGCTTGAGGTGGTTCCAGGGGGTCCCCACTCCCCAGCTAAATGATTGATATTTAGGAACCAAATCGACACTTACAGGTCTATAACTCAGAGTATACAAATGGAACCAAATGGACCCTTATACAGATCCATTTGGTTCCAGTACACTCTCAGAGTTAAGGGGATCTGTGGCCTAATGCGTTCCAAACTGGGGGTCCTTGAAATTAAAAGAGTTTGAAAATCACTGGTCCACAGTGTCAGCTATTTGTGTTTCTGACAGTTTCCCAGAAGCCACCTGCCATCACCACGGTGAAAGTCAACACATCTGCTGAGATCCACTGCTCCACATCTGTTCCTGGACCAAAGGGGCTCTCCCTGAGGGGCCGTTTCCATGGCAACATAGACGTTGTGTACCTGTCTTTGGGGAAAAATGGAGCAGTCCAACAGAAGACCGAAGATAAAAACTACCGTGGCCGAGTTTACGCGTTTCCGAGCAAGGACCCTGTACACCGCCATGGATGTAGCATCACCCTGCGGCTGTCTCGGTTGGCTGTGGATGACACAGACCAGTACATCTGCCACTGGAGTTATTCCTCTACAGAGTCCGACACGTTTCACCGCAGTGGCACAATTTTAATTGTTAGAGGTAAAAAAAAAAAGTTTTATCAATGGAACTAACATAGGCCTAGTATACGGCACGTATTTAAAGTTCCTATTCATCGGTATCAGAATGAAGGCTTAAAAGAAGAAATACCATGAACTTTTTAAAAAATGCATTTTTCTATATTAACATTACTATCTTAATGTTTTGCCAATTATTTGGGGGCCCACCTACCAGTGGGCCCTGGCCCACAGGGTTGGGAATCGTTGTTTTAGAGAGAGTAAATAATGTTACAGCTTCACCATTCTTGCTCTGCCACACCCACACACTAGAAATCACACACAAAACAGGGCTTAGTTAGAGTTAAGCCTAATCTATACTTCATCGTACACTGACTGAAAACGGATTCAGAGAATTTATTAAACAAAGTTCACATAATGTTGAAAATTGCATAAATAGCAGATCTGCAAGCTCTTTTCGGCATGCGATGCTGTCATACGATGAAGTATAAACTAGGGCTTAAGTGGTTAAATACTTCATGTTTCAAACAAGTAAATCATCTCTCCAACTTTGTGTCATACAGCAGGCCCAAGGCGGGAGCACAGCTGTGGGTCCCATACTGAGAACACGCCCCTTATTGACAACTTCATCTTGGTTGTCCTGAGTGTGACGTCATTCTCTGTCATGCTCATCATCTTCATTGGAACACTGCTATGGAGATGCAAAGGGGGCAAGTATTCACTGAGTTAATGATGGAATTAATTATGGAATTCGTATGTATTAAAGGAGCATAGTTCCCCCAAAAAATGACATATTTTCTATCAATTACACACAACATGAAGCCTTGAATTCATGGAGAGTTTTTTAGTTTCAGTCGCATTCCTGAGCCAATAATTTGATGGCCGGGTCATCGGTCAATAGGAGAAATCGGTCAAATTATTGGCTTAGGAATGCGACAAAAAAAACAAAATCGCCATGAATTCAAGGCTTCATGGGGTGTGTAATTGGCAGAAAATAACGTAACCTTTTGGGTGAACTACTCCTTTAATTAGAATTTGTAATTTACTCTGTCCACAGGGAAGGAAATAAATAATTTGTATAGAGAAAAAGAAGTGTAAAATATAAGAGTGACAAAAAAGTAACAAAGTATAAAAGTAAAAATATGAATCTAGATAACATTATGACAGTTTAATGCTTGAGACACTTCGTTATGAGAGGATTTGTCCTTAACATGGTTCCTTTATGTCTACAGGTTAAAAAGAACTACACCATGTACATACCAGCCAGAAATAAACCAAGGCTTGGCCCACAAAGGCATCAACAGGTGTCCATAGGCTAAAAGTCCACTGTTCACCTACTCAGTCAACAAACACAGCTCTCTAAATAGCTGTGATTTTCAGACATACTTATGTAATTCTGACGGGAGATAACCCATGTGACAGAATATTCTCAATGTACATTATTCTAGTGAAATATACCTACATGGAAACATGCTGAAAGTGTTCATGACTTATAATCTGTTACTGTCAAGTCCCCATCATCTGGAGCATAACAGAATGCAGCTGAATGGAAAATTGCAGATGCAGTGTTGTTGAATTGTTGATTTTGGTGTCATTTCCTCTGCTTGTGATGTGAACCTGTATTTGTTCTTTTGTCTCAGTTTTGTCAACCTGTGTCTGATGAAATGAGTCAGACACCACATCCTGCTTTTGATGCATGACATAGCCTACAGTAGAATGCATAATAATTCACAACTTTGCTGGTAGCCAAAGGTAAATATAATAGGCCTGTAATATCATGCAAACTGTAAAAGCATGTTGATGTGATATATGCAGCCAAGTGTTCTAAAACTTGTAAACATGTCAGTTATTCCCTCCATAGGCCTATATTGTTTATTAAACGTTTGTTTGCATTCAGTTCATTAGTGTGTGATCATGAAGTTATTCATAGTGTTTGTAAACCTGTTTCCTCCACTAAAGACTGCTGTGGTTGTATTATTATGTTAATCTAAACCAACAGTGGTGTTAGTGGTTTCCTATATAGCCTAATTTAAGCCACATGGGGGAGAATTATCAGAATGAGTCTATGGTCCTTACATCCTACCAGTGGTGGAAAGTAACTAAGTACATTTACTTAAGTACAATTTTAATGTACTTAATTCACTTTACTGAAATATTTCTGTGATAACGAGCCCTTTTGCGGCTGGAAGCAGTACAGAGGCGTTTGTAAAGTGCAACCAAGAGGTGTGTTTGTTCACCGACATCACATTTACAGAAGACAACACAGGAGCTCCAACACAGGTGACAGACATGGTGTTGCCTGGCTCACATTCTACCTCAACTGAACAGGGTTGTTACTGGCAGCATTTTATACTCAGCTGGAGCAGCTGAGGCAATTAAGACTCCACCATGTCAAGGGGTAGATAAACAGATACAAATACAGAAATATATAAATACAGAAATACATATAACATTAACTCATAAAATATCTTAAAACTCCATGAACTACACCACTAATGATTCTCATACTACAACTTTACACAAGATCCCTCACAATTCCAAATACACATTACCCCTCTCTGCCCTTCTGACTTGGTCCAGCCCAATTACACTGGCAAACAGAACAGCCCACTTTGGTACATGTTAAGCTTTCAATCATTACTCAGCATTACCCATATTGCACCTCTCACACATTCCACTTAGTCTCTATTGCACTCATATTACACCAATTGCACTTGCCAGATATCACCAAACATGTTGTCTCCATAGGTGGACTAGTTAGCTGAGTGGCCAGCTCAGCTGGACAGGACACAACTCAAATGTTCAGTTAAATGTAATCAACAATAAAATGACTGCATTCCTTTCTGTGCAAACTACAATGTGCAAGTTATGCCGTGCAAATACTAAAGTGACCATATGCTATACAATTAATCCATCCATAAATAAAGGTTACAATGTACATGTGCAAATGGCAAGTAACAATTTCCAATTTGTTATACTTTTAATATTACTCATCTCAGAGTCAAATATTGTACTGTTTACTCCACTACAATTATTAGAAATCTATAGTTACTAGTTCCTTTGTAGATTTGGATTATTATTAGCCTACAAAACATACATTACCCACTTCAGCCCTCTTTAAACTTTGGCTATTTTCCAAATATTCATAGTTTTATACATTTAAATCTGTGAAATGTGACATTCTACTTCTTCTACATTGCAGTACTGATACTTTTATCTAAAGTAAAAAACTGTGAGTACTTTCACCACCACTGGATACCCCCTTATTACAACATCCTCAGCATCTAAAGACTTGAGCCTGTACCGTGCAGGGAACGGGCGGAACCATTAAATAATACTTTTGTTCAATGGGGAACATTCTAGTCGACGCACTGCCTATAACTACTGGTTCTTCGCATTCAATGGAAGATGAATCCAAACTATTTGTGGTAGTTTATGAGTCACGTACAACATCTACACACAGTCTGTGTGTAGTGATTGATTTCTCTGCACGTCCCGCCTGTGTGTGGATCATATAAACAGCTTCAAGTTGTCACCTTGGCTGCTGCTGCTCGCTGTCCCCCCGGTGGTTGTTGTTGTTTTTACACACTTACTCACTGTGTGACAGCAATGTGTATATCTGCTTGACAACAACTACACACTAAAACAAGACTGCAAGACCCCCTGCCTAGAAGATGAGCCTCCATACAGCGATCCTCTGCCAGATGAAGATGCTCAAGTTATTGCGTACGTCAGGGAGACGGAGAGGTGCGTGGCTTCATGATGGTAAGTGGCCTATAGTACGTTTCTTTTTGTATTTTCAGAGACCAGTTACGTATCATCTGCAAGAGGGATCCATTCCATATATAGACCAATGATTCTCAAACTTAAAAATAAATAAATCTAGGTCTCCCCTCAACTCTGATAGTATTCAAATGAACGGGTCCATTTGGTTCCATTTGTATACTGTCAGAGAGTTACAGACTTAAGGGTGAAGTTAGACCAACCCCTAAAGCAACCCAGAGAGTCCTTGGAATCCACTTTGAGAACCACTAACATAGACCCATTTGGTACCATAACTGTGGACACTCAGAGTTTAATTAACACTCAGGATTCCACTACTGTGTGCTGTCACAATCAGGTAATTATTAACTATAGCTTCACAATATAATAAAATAAAATTGTGCACAGTACACATTTAGTTAATCGCCTACTGTTTATTTTTACACAGTGAAATCCGAACTCTGAGAGTGAACAAATGGATGAATTAACAGTTTACTATGTATTTGTTTCTACGTTATTTCCAGGTGTTCGTGGGCTGGCAACTTCCGCCTCCACACCCAGGGTGTGTATTGTTGGAGGAGGGCCAGCAGGATTCTATACCGCCCAAGGTCTGATAAAGGTACAGTAGAGGTTTCGTTGCCACTGTTCAAACATAAACAATTGGAGATCCGGGCACTCAAGGTTAAAAGAGGTAACAGCCTTTATTTAATACAACAACGGCATGTTTCGACCTGAAGCGGTGAAGCCCTGATGAAGATCGCTTCAGGTCGAAACATGTTGGCGTTGTATTATATAGGCTGTTCCCTCTTTTAACCATCGAGTGCCCGGATCTCCCATCCAGGGGCACCTTTTAATATTTTAACTTTTCTGACTAATACGTCTCCGGTGAGCACATGGTTGCCTCGTTCTCATAGACACTTGTATGATTATATTTCTCCAGCTCAACATGGCACTAATGAGACTGAGTGTATGATGCACGCGCCTTTCTGTATATCAGTGGTTCTCAAAGTGGGGTCTGGGGACCCCACAGGTCGATTTGCCGTGCTATGAGCTTGTATATCTGCTATTTTTGAATAGCCAAAGTATAAAATATGGCTAAAATCTCAAATGACACCGATGCTTTCCAGGTCTAAATGGGTTAAAGCTGCAATCCGTAACTTTTATGTCCTACCTGGGATTGTTTAGTTTCAATTAAAAAAAAATATTATTGGCGGTGCGGGGCATTAACACTTAACACAATAGCAAACCTTTGATACAAAGTAATCAGAGTAAATCTGTGCTGCTGTGCTGAATGTGCCATTATACTCCAACAAATTGTTGCGGTACAATGCAACAATTGCATGTCCTACTTCATACTACAGTGTCTCACAAAGGCAGCACAAATAGCCGATCTACAAGCTCACAACGCGTTGCATGCAGATTTGCATGCAGCTTGCAGATCTGCTATGTTTGCATTTATGTATGTTTTGTGAAAGTGAAATTGTTTAAGTGTGTCTGTTGGTTTTACAATTATTGAACCGATGAAAAGAAGAAGAGCTTGTGACTAAATCATAACTACAGCTTGGATCCATTGGAACACACATTCTTTTTTCTTCTTCTTTTTTTTAATTTCCTGAAAAGTAACCCCTTTGAACATACAAGGTTTCTAGGTGAACTACAAACACAGAACATTCTGTCCTAATTAACAGCAGATTAGACAAGACGGTTGTCTGTTAGCCAGGAAATGACTCACTCAAATGTCGTGAGTCTCAAAGCACCAACACCGGTCATGATTTTTGGTTCATGTCATATGGCTGAAATACATTTCCGTTACATGCAGGCTTGTGATGGTAAATAGCTCCTTGTGGTCAGACCCAGCTGTTCTTGTTAAAGACATGACAAGAAATGTAGGCTTATTGGCCAGCTGTGTCTGAGAAACAGGTCAGCATTTCTTGAATGCAGATAAGAGGAAACTATTGATCCCTGGGAGGGCATTTGGTAGATTTCATGAACGTATATTAAATTGATCTCAGGTTAAACGTTGCCACCAGTTAAAACCCATTTAGACCTGTTTAACCTATACCTCTTTATACCTTTCAACCATCTGTGTTATTTTATATGTTTTTATATGTATAGCAACATTATCATTTTCCTTTTATGAATGCAAATGTTTATTTTTTCAGAAAACTGGTAGGATTTAGAAGGCATTTTTTAGAATCGGCCTCATGTCTAAGTGGGTTAAAATACTCTGTACCCGTGTTCGCTTTCTCGTCCTCTCAGGCTCGACAAGACATGGAGGTGGACATTTATGAGCGACTTCCTGTCCCCTTTGGCCTGGTCAGGTTTGGGGTGGCCCCTGACCATCCTGAGGTGAAGGTGAGAGTCCCAGCATTCTCTTCAGTTCACACTGAACGTGAAGCAAATACGAGTGAAGGTGGTATGGGCCATTTTAGCCGGAGCAAGTCCTTATAATATTCTCAAATATACGGTAAAATAACGGCTTGTGAGTAAGGCTGGTCAATATATCAACTTGTCCACTATGTTACATCTATAAATGCGCGCAATCTCTGCATGCGTGCAATCTCTGCGTGTGCACGTGTCCCGCTCACCATGTCCCCATGCATATCTCGAGAACAGTCCGACCGATCGACCGCATACTCGGTGTGTGTATAGTATAGCCGAGGACCTGAGGGAGTGAAGTGCCAAGTTGTCGATATCGACAAAAGTCTTCAGGGTTCTGATTGTTGAGCTAAGAAAGTTCAGGGATAATTTGACAATATCATGATAATATGGAATACTGCATTTAGGTTCAGTCCATGAATATTGTTTTAGAAAGTCATTACAGTTCTTGTATGTTGACTGTCTTGTTCTCATCTCCTCTGAACGTTGTAAAAGAAAGTTCAGGGATACTTTGACAATATCAGGATATTTAGAATACTGCATTTAGGTGTAGTCCTTGAATATTGTTTTAGAATGTCATTACTGTTTTTTATGTTTTACTTTCATGTTGACCGTCATGTTCTCATCTCCTCAGAACGTTATAAACACGTTTACTCAAACAGCGCAGCACGCCCGCTGTAGCTACTATGGCAGTGTGAACGTGGGACAGGACGTGAGTGTGGAGGAGCTGCAGCAAGCTTACCATGCAGTCGTACTGGTAAGAACCCAAAGAAATAATGTACTGTGTAATGTCATTTAATTCACTTCCTTTATTCTCATTGCAGATGCAACATTTAGTTTGCAACTCCCACTGAGTGCACAAAAAAAAGAAACAGAAAAGAATACACAAGGAGGATTTTTAGAGAAATATATATATTTCAATCTATAAAGAAAATTGAGTCGTATGACATAGTTAGCATAAATTCCAGTCCATATTATTTGGAGAAAACAACATTGTGTCTATATTGCACAGGGGCCACTGCATCTGTGCATCATGAGAGAGAGTTGAAATTTAACCCATTAAAACCAGGAAAGCATCTGTATCATTGATATTTTATACTTTGGCTAGTCAAAAATCGTGAATATTTGTGACAAATCTTTGAATAGTACAGTAAATATTTTTTAAAGTGAACATTGTTAACTCAAATCTATGCTTCAGGAGGTCCCTGGAACAAAATGGTTTTGAGATGGGGGTCCGTGGCCAAATGCATATAATTTTGGGGGTCCTTGACATGAAAAAGTTTAAGAACCACTGACATAGAAACATAAGTTTTTCCGAAAACTGTTAGTATTTAGAAGACATTTTGTAGAATCGGCTTCGGGTCTTAATTAATGGGTTAAGCAATAACATTTTGTCAAAGTAAGTGTGTGTGTGGGTATGTGTACTGATGTGTACAATATGTTTTCTGGTAGAGCTATGGAGCTGAGGGAAACAGGAGAATGGGCGTGCCAGGAGAAGACCTAGCCGGTGTGTACTCGGCCAAAGATTTTGTGGGCTGGTATAATGGATTACCCGCTAACCGGCAGGTATTCTGCGTAAAATGACATCAAATCGTATCTCGTTCTTTGCTTGAAATGTTCTTGCTTTCGGCACGCAACGCTGTCACTTTTTTGTTTTTGTTTTGTTTGTTTTTTCACAATATACTGTACATAAGATAAATCAGAGCTTCTATTACCGTTCGTCTCTTCCTGTACCTTTTCCATGACGTAAAAGTTAAAAAAAAGTAATCAAGTAATCATAATTTTTCTCTCCCTTCCCTGTTCTGTTTAGTTGAGCCCAAATTTAGACAGTGACACGGCAGTTGTTCTCGGGCATGGAAACGTGGCGTTGGATGTAGCGAGAATACTGCTGTCTCCCGTCAGCATTCTAAAGGTAAGAAACACAGACTCTCTGTCTCCTTCACTATAAAAGCAACGTACACATTATTCACATGGTGGCCATTTTGACCTTACGTCATGCAGTAGCGACTATGACGTGAGAGTAAAATTAGGGTTCGGACCGCCTTGTTGTGAATATGCTCAGTTCCTTGTCTTTTTTCTCACATGCCGAAGCATTTTTCGAAGCAAATAGAAGGGATGGAGAGTTTTGGAACCTGTAGCAGGAAACATTTGTGTTTTGAAAACTGTTCCTTTTTGTCCTGCCTGCAGAACACAGATATCACCCAGGATGCCCTGGATGCCCTTGCAGAGAGCAGAGTCAGGAGGGTGCTGCTTGTGGGCAGGAGAGGACCCATACAAATAGCATGTTCAGTTAAGGTGTGTTCCTAAACTATAGGCGGGTAGAATTGTTTTTTTTTGTTTTTTGAGAAGATCAGAGACACCTTATTTACTGTACCCACTGTCACATCATATCTTGCAGTTGTTAACTCGCTCTTACTCATCACTGTTGTTGGTCTTTGTGCTTTCTACAGGAGCTTCGGGAGATGGTGAATCTGCCCGGCACTAGACCTGAGATGGTGACTGCCGACTTTGAGGGTGTTGCAGAGGCCCTTAAAGGTGTGACGTGGCACACTTTTTCTCCCCAATTTAGTCGTTATGGCAATTGATTCCTCCCCACACACATTTCTGTGTATTGTCACTGCTGTTGTATCCTACTGGATCACCTGCCAGTGAGGAGCCTCCACTGGGAGGACGTAGAGCCTTCATCCTACTCCTCCTCTTTCTTAGCTTGGCTCTTCTGCACTGATTTTTGTTGCAGAAGTTACTGAGGTGCCATTTAACATTGTTGTTGTGGGTAAACATTGGGAGCAAAGTGAATTTGACGAATTGGATGAAACACATTACTTTTGTTAATTTATGCCGTTATTTTTTATATTTGATTTGACAATGGCTAATTATCTGAATAATTTGGACTTCCAGGCAAATCTGAAATTGGAAGAAACGCATATTCTTTTTATCATTCACACTAAGGGCTTTATTGTTTTTGATTTGACAATATTAACTGAAGGATTTGCGTTCTTTATCACCACACTGCTTTCATAAACATAAGAGGTGGATTTAGTCTTACAAATGGGTTGGGATCAGTGTGTAATACTCTGCAAAGCCTGTGCAAAATATGACATGCAGTATAGGAAGGAAGAAGACAAACTACAGAGTGTAGTTTGTGGTTTCCAGCTGCACAGTGTACGTAGATGCAGTATACTATAGAACCTATAGCCCTAAGCCCTTTCAAGTGGCAGGGTTGACAAAAAAAGTGAAACTCTCAAACAGTGAAGCATGATAAGAATGAAGCCTCCCCCAATCCCCATACCGTGAGAATGATTCTATTTGTAATTGCTTTAAAATGCTTGAGAAAGGAGTTGGAAAGAGTGTACTGTAGGAAAGGCTTGGGAGAGTTACGCAAGTCCCATCCTTCACTAAGACCAAATTCCTACAATCACTTTTGACCTCGTCCTTGATGGAAGGACATTGCTTTGAACTTGACACTGCCCAGCATGTTTTGAGTGATTACAGGCATCATTAGCCCTTGAGTATACACCAGATGTTTGCCTTGGACTCACTTGCTCTCTTCCATTCCTTTTGTGTTTGTGTTTGAGAGTGCATAAATGTTGGTTCATTCAAGTAAGCATCCTCCTGTGTTCATCCTGTAAATCTGTATGCTGTTTTTACAGCATTAAACTGTGAAACCATCTTTTAGTAGTCCTGCTAGCAGGGGCAGGGCTCTGAAGCCTAGTGCAAGCCTACAGTAGTTCAACTTCAAAAAAGATTTGCCACGAGACAAAACCATTTTAAGAAAGACAGATTTTTCCTTTGTTGTTGAGCTGTTTAACCATTTGAGTGACCTCTTGAGCTCTTGAGGTTTGTCGGTGCATGTTTTGTTCAAGAAAATGTTATGTAACCCAATCTCGCCTGCTTCACATCAGAGGTGCCGAGGCCAAGGAAGCGTCTCACGGAGCTGATGCTGAAGACTGCTCTAGAGACCCCTGGAGAGAAGGAGCAGGAGAGGCGCAGCAAGGCCACCCAAGTTTGGGGTTTACGCTTCTTTCGCAGTCCCCTCGAGGTGCTACCCTCCTCCGACGACCTCACCAGAGTAGCCAGCATCCGATTGGCTGTCAACAGACTTGAGGTGAGCAGGATTGACCTCTCCAAACGTACCAAAGATCATGGCACCGGTCCATTGTGAACCATTTCCTGCTCCCGAAGTCTGGGGTGACCAATCAGGGCCCAGTATTCAAATATGGGAGACTGTAATTGGTAGTTGGTTGTAGGTCTAACCAATTGCGTCCAGAGCCATTATTTTGATCCCGCTCCTTGGAAAAAAATCTTCTTCATAGAAGCACCAGACTCATATCCACGCAGTGATATAGTCTGGCCAAGCGAGGCTACTCCTTTATGTGGACATAAATACATTGTTAAAGTGCGTGTGTGCGTGTTTTCAGGGGTCAGGTGAGGGAGCGCGTGCAGTGCCCACAGGCGAGGTAGAGGATGTCGCCTGTGGCTTGGTCATCAGTAGCATCGGCTACAAGAGCCTCCCCATCGACTCAACTGTGCCCTTTGACCCCCGCAAGGCCATCGTCCCCAACTCCATGGGCCGTGTCCAGCAGGCCGCAGGTGCTTTGCATTGGTGTTTAGGCACCAAATGTAATCCTTACTCCTGTCTGTTAGTGAGTAAAAATGACTAAACATAAACCTGAGTGAAATTCTCTCTCTCCAGGTCTGTATTGTAGTGGATGGCTGAAAACGGGCCCAACCGGAGTGATTGCCACTACAATGAACAACAGCTTCGATACGGCACGCTCCCTTCTGGATGACATTGACTCAGGAACCCTGGATGTGTCTGCTGCCAAGTCGGGCTCGCAGGGAATCAGTGCCCTGTTTGAGAAGAGAGGTGAATAAGAAGTGCATTGACTCATTTGCTTGTGTGGCCGCTTATCTCTGTTGGTACAGGTGTAAGCAGTCCCTGGTGTCAGTCAGATCATTGAAGAGCAGTTTTTATTTGACCCATTAAGACCTGAGGCCGATTCTACAAATGTTTTCTAAATCCTAACAGTTGCTATATCAGTGGCGCTCAAACGTGTTCATGTCAAGGACCCCCAAAATGATATTTATTTGGCCGTGGACCCCCATCTCAAAATATTTTGTTCCGGGGACCCCCAGAAGCAAAGATTTGAGTTAGAAATGTTCGCTTTAAATATATATATATATATATTTGAAGATTTGCACAACTTTTCAAAAATGGCAGATCTACAAGCTCATAGCGCGCCACAAAGTGACGCACTATGAGCTTGTATATCTGCTATTTTTGAATAGCCAAAGCATAACATAATGGTTAAAGTGGTTCAAATGAAAAATGACAGATGTCTAAATGAGTTCGTTTTCCTGACCTGTACCAACCAAAGATGGTCTTGATGGAGGCATCATAGACCATCTTAGTGCAAAAAGTGCATTTTTTTAGTTCAATATATATAAATAAGTTCTGATCATCAGCTTCAATTTTTATAGTGTTCCTGTTACAATTTCAGCTGCACATTATTTTGTTCATCATCACTTCCAGGTTCACTTGTTTATTCTGTATGAGTTATCTCCCGAGTTTATAGCAATGATTACTATCAGAATACATATTACATCAGAATATAGAGCTATTTAGCATTTATTGTTAACTAAACAAAAAAATCACTTCCAGCACCTTTACATCTAGTCTATGTGGATTGATGAGAACATTTGGGACGAAAAACCAACATTGTTATTGGCTGGAGGGGTCAAGAAAGGTTATAATTTAACATATTGATAGTATTCACTCCTATTGCCACAAACTTTGCTTTATTGAAGTAGTCATTAGGTCCCATGTTAAGTCCCATGTTCATGGCCACATCAATGGCAGATTATTATTAAGTGGACTCTGGACAGTGAGGCTAGTTCATTCCCTGCTTTAATAAACTGCCGGTCCAAAAATTGAGTCAGTGTCGTCCTGTTTACAACTTTAAAACTTGCTTTTCTATTCCGTTTGGTTAGCTGCTCAGTACCTGTTGGTCTAATGTCTAAAGATAGGCTAGTTATGCAGCTACAATAAAATAATGTATAGGTGACTGTGGATATATAGATCTCATATTTAAAATGTGATTATTTTGTATCTACTATGGTTTGGGTTTGTAGGAGTGAAGCCGCTGACTTTCTCAGAATGGGAGAAGATTGACAAAGAAGAGATGACGAGAGGACGGGCAAAGGGGAAACCACGGGAGAAACTGCTGGACGTGGAGGAAATGCTTCGCGTGGCCAGGACATAACATAAACCAAGCAAGGTTAACAGAACCTAAGTGTTTTGTATACTCCAGGGGTCTTCAACAGGGGGTCCGGGACCCCTAAGGGGTCCTCAAAGCTACTATAGGGGGTCCGCCAAATCTTTGTGATAGGATTTAGTTTTTTTACATTAACCAGTGCCACTTGAACCTTAGAAGGGGAACATTAGCCGAAAATAGCAGATCTACAAGCTCTGAACGCCTCGCGGCAGAGCTTGTAGATCGGCTATTTTTGGCAAAGAGGCTATAGGTGTAGAGGGAAAAAAGAGCAGACTAAGTAAAAAAAAACTTTAATCTGAAACACGATTTTATACAATATAGAGGGGGTCCCTGCTTCATCTCTCTCTCAGCTAGGGGGTCCTTGGCCTGAAAACGTTGAAGACCCCTGGTATACTCGGTTAAAAATGTTTGTGTCATGACGCTGACTATTAGACTAAAATCTAATAATGGTGACAGCCCTACTTTGTCAGTGGTTGCAGGCCTACACACTCAAACTGGGACTAAAGCTACCAAAGCAGCATCCAATTTTTGGGACCATCCAGATTTTAGAAGCAGAAACTAGCCTGCGTTTACTTTGCTGATCACCATAAATTTTTCAATCTGCAAAAGCACTTAAAGAACTATGTTGATATCTGTGGTACTAGCCTTATAATGAAGTGAAAATCTATATGCTGTGTATATTTTGAGGAAATTATGTGACTGAAATGTGTTTAGTTTTTATTTTGTATTTCATTTATACAAAGATTAAAATTATGTAACCTATACTGCTTTTCTGCCACATCCTGTCATAGATAACATAACTTGATCATACCATTGTGACCATTCAACTCTTTGCCATTCTACTGTACAATATTGCACTATACTCCACTGTACAGTCCTGTTCATTTTATAGGACATATAAAAACAATGCCTATGTGCAATACCATGTCTTTTATGATCCATTCTCAGGTGGAAAGTAACTGAGTACATTTACTCAAGACATTACTCGAGTCTAGTACAATTGAGGTATTTTTACTTTACTGGAGTATTTCTGTTACTTCTACACTTCGGTATTGATACTTAAGTAAACAGTGGGTATTTTACTTACTTTTTTTTTTACTTCTGCCATCACTAAAATTCTAGTTCTAGGTCATGGTATTATTAAGACCAGCATCATATTTTAGCATACCTGCCAACCTCGGACCATCCGATAACAGGAGATTTTTTCCCAGAGGGGGGGAAACTCTGTTAAAAACATCTACTTTTTAACAGAGTAGATGTAATTTACAGTATTCTGGTGGATTTTGGGAGTTTGACACTTTTTATCAGGCTTTACTTACTTATTTAAAACTTAAATCTGAAAACTTTGGCACCTCGCTGTTCCTTCATACTTTAACCTATAAACTATTTCAAAATTCCACCTTACTGTGGACATGAATGCTTGAGATTTTTACTTTGAAATAATTTGTAGTTTTTGAAATATTTAACTTTAAGCGCCCAATGCATTGTCAATGGCAATGGACATTTAAAGAAGAAAGAAATTAGTAGACCCATGGTAGCTAGATTGCTCAGGTGCTGAGTTTCCTGTGCTAGGATTCGATCCCATGACCTTGTGGTCTGAAGTCAAGAGCTCTTCTGACTGAGCTACCCAAAGCATTCTAAATTCTGTCCATTGACATTTCATGAACGTGATGTGTCATTCCCCCAAATTAATTTAAGTAATTTGGCTCACGCACTTTACAAGTGGGCTTATTGTCAGCAACAGCCAAGAACACAGGAGTCTATCCCTGTTACAGCACTAGACCCCAGGGAGCGAGATTGCTCACATGCTGATTCATACCTGCCAACCTCACTGTCCGATAACAGGAGATTTTTTCCTAGGGAGGGGGGGGGGGGGCAGAGGCGTACGTTCATTGGGGCCAACGAGGCCATGGCCCGGTCTGTAAAACCCTGCTCCCCCAGGGGGAAAAAAATCAACATAACATTAGCAGCCCCTCACCCTATTCTGCTGTAGCCAACCACAGAAAGTCGCCTTTGTTTTTTATTGCGCCCATATTAGGATAGTTACAACATGGCGATTCCCACCATGATGTTACCACACTGCTGCCATCATAATCACACACTACTGCCTTTATTTTTGCCAGTCACATAACCAGAAACAGATTTAACCCTAAACATACACTAGTAAAAAGAAGAGAATAGTAAATGGTCCATTTATATAGCACCTTTCTCTTTCTTTTTTATTTCATGAACACATTTTTGAACATTACACTGAGAGGAAAAGAAACCTCACAGAATTATGTTAAAAAGCAATACATGTACACACATGCGCACGCACGCAGAACAACCACCTGACTGCATGACCTCCCTGATCATAATTAGTCCGTTGAGAAACTGATTAAACAGGAACTTCTGGACAAAATACCCTCTTGATCCGTTGCATTTTATTATAAGAGGAATCATGCCAAGCTGTTTGTTGATTTTTCATCATCTTTCAACACTATTCAACCCCACCTGTTTGTGGATGAACTCTGTAAACTACTTTGGCGTTGACACTATAGTTTTATTGATTGGATCCTCTCCAAAAGAATGGTGAGGCTGAATGAGAGCATGTCAGGTGAGCTCTGTTCATCTACTGCTTCCCCCCAGGGGTTTGTTCTGAAATTACTCATTTATATATATTTTTATGACTGTCTGGGACAGTTTGCTTACTGATATATCCTGAAGATAATTGATGGCCATGACGATGAATCATTCAATCAAATGAACAATATTAATCATATACTACTCTAATTGATTGATTACTTGCTTCTATTAACCACTTATGCCCAACATTATACTTTGGTCATATGATTGTCACGCAAAAATGATGTTTAAAAAATAAAATCATTTTGATTCATCCATCTCATGGTGGGGAGTTAGAAGAGCAGAAAGGAGGAGTACAGTTGGATGTGTCCAGGTTCAGACCAACCTGGAGTCTTTGGCCATCTTGTAAAAGATTCCTCTTTGAGAGATGAGGTTGGAGGGGGTATCAAATTCAGCCATCTCCCCCTTGTCCAACACCAGGACCCTGGTATAATCCATGATAGTGTTGAGGCGATGGGCAATGGTCAGGATGGTGCAGTCCTCAAACTGGGTGCGGATGGTGGACTGGATTAGATTGTCTGTCTCCAGATCAACGGCGGCTGTGGCCTCATCCAAGACCAGGATCTTGGTCTTCCTCAGCAGAGCTCTGGCCAGACACACCAGCTGGCGCTGACCCAGACTGAGGTTCTCACCTCCTTCAGAACATTCGTGGTTGAGTTTGTCTGGCAGACCTGATACAAAGCTTTTGAGGTGGGCCAGTTCCAGAGCTGTCCACAACTCCTCATCAGTGTAATAATCAAATGGGTCCAAGTTCATCCTCAAAGAGCCTGAAAACAATACTGGGTCCTGTGGTATGATGGTGATTCTGGAGCGGAGTTCGTGCAGGCCCAGCTGAGCAATGTTGACCCCATCAATGAGGATGTATCCTTCGGCTGCTTCAATGATGCGGAACAGTCCCAGTGTCAGGGAAGACTTCCCTGCACCTGTACGCCCTACAATACCCACCTTTTCCCCTCCCTGGATGGTGATGTTGATGTTGCGAATGGCCAGCACATGGTCCTCACGGTAACGCAGGCCAAAGTCTCTGATCTCAATGTAACCTGCTGTTGGCCAGCCAGGGGGCAGGGTGGATGGGTCATGTTTCCACTCTGCCTCTTTCTCTGTGTCGCCGTACTCTTTGACCCTCTCCACAGCCACAATGTTTGTTTCCAGATCAGAAGACATCCTCACCAGCCATGACAGTAAGACTGTCAGCTGCAGAGCATAGGATATTGATAGGCCTATGATACCAGGACTCAGGCTTTCTCTGGCCATCACAGCAAATAAAGCAGCGAATAACACAATGCAGTTCCCCACGAAGTCCAGACGGACTGCCATCCACCTGTTGGCCACGATGCTGGGGTAGTAAGCCTTCTGGTTGTGATCGACGCGCTGGTCGCTCTCTTGGATGAAGCGCTCCTGCTTGCCAAAAGCACGTATGACGCTGGTTCCCAACAGGGTTTCGTTGAAGTGGGTAAAGATGGGCGATCGGCTTACCGACTCCAGCCGCTTGAGCTGGCGTGACGATGCCACGTAGAACCTCTGTACAAAAAAGTAAAGCAGTCCCAGTGGAGGGATGATGATCCCGACCAGTGGCGTGGCCACCATTATCATGACGCATCCATCCAACACGCTGAACATAGAACCCATGAACATTCTGATGATGCTGGGGAGGACTGAGTCGATGGTGTCCGTGTCCTTGGCAAAGCGGTTCACCAGGTTGCCGCTGGGTGTGCGCTCAAAGAACGACATTGGTGAGCGCAGGACATTAAACAGCAAGGACTGGTGGAGGTAGCGTGAGGCCAGGATGCACCCAATGTTCATTGAGATGGCATAACAGAAGACCGCCACACCTTGTAAGAAGCCCAGAGCGCCATACACGCCCAGTCTCATCTCCTTGTAGGGTTGAGTGCCGTTGATCACTGGGTCATCTGTCCACCGACTAAGCCAGTAGTTGGACAAGAGCGAGGCCAAGTGGTGAGTAAAGAACATCACCAGACTAATGCAGGAAAGCTGCACTCCTATGGCCTTCGTGTACTCCCAGAACACAGCCAACTTTACCTTTCCTGTGTTGGCCTTGTCTGCCTCCATCAGCTTGCCCACTTCATTGTTATTGGCTTTCGTTCCAAAAAACTCATCTCCTTCACTCTTCTGACACAATTTTGTTGAGTTACTGCTGTTCTGAACACCTTGACCAATGACAGTAGCGGGGCCACCGCTTTCCATTCCCTTTGGTACAGAAGTCGAGTTGTTGCCTTGCTCGGCGTTGGTGTAGGTATGCAGGAACTCTGCAAAGGCACCCTGTCTGGCCATCAGCTCCAGATAGGACCCCATCTCTGTGATCTCCCCCTCCACCATCACCAGGATTAGGTCAACTTGCGGCAGGTAGCTCAGGCCGTGAGTCACCAGCATACGTGTTTTGTCCTTGAGCATACCCTGTGGGCCGATGATCTTGTCAAAGATGTGTTTTCCCACGTGGGCATCGACCGCAGACAGCGGGTCATCCAGCAGGTAGACGGAGCAGTTGCAATAGACAGCCCTGGCCAAGCTTACCCTCTGCTTCTGACCTCCTGATAGATTCACTCCCTTCTCCCCAATCTCAGTAATGTCTCCTGCAGGCAGGATCTCCAGATCAGGCAGCAGGGCGCAGGCCTCCACAATGTGCTGGTACCAGCTATCATTCCTCTCCTGACCAAACATGATGTTGTCTTTGAGGGTGTCATTCTGAATCCACGGCTGCTGGGGAACATAGGCCACGGAACCCTTGACAGTCACAGTCCCGTCTATTTTCTCCATTTCTCCCAGCAGAGCAGAGAGCAGTGATGACTTTCCGGATCCTACATGTCCAACCACTGCCACTAGGGAACCTTCGGGTATGGACACATTCAACCTCTTCAAAGTCTCTGGTTCATCTCTGGACCAGCTGAAAGCCCCGTCCACAATGGAGATACTGTCAGCAGATCCTGCAATCATCTTCCTCTCCACGCTGTCCTCCTGCAGCTCCTCGTGAGACAGGAACACATGTAGACGCTTCATGGAAACGCTAGCCTGCACCATGCTGCTGATGACCATGGGCAGCATGTTCAGAGGGAAGCGCAGTATGTTGAATAGAGCCAACGACACAAAGGCCTTCTGGGCATCCAGCACGTTGTTCTCGTCACTCAGAACATACACAGCGAACGTAGACAGCGCTACCAGAAAGGGGGTGCTGATCCAGGTGAAGGTGGATATGGCGTCCAGGTAAGCAGCCTTCTTTAAGACACGCAGCTCGCTCTCGCGGATAGCAGACAGCTTTTCATTGAAGGCCAGTTCCCAAGCATACAACTTCAACACCTTGATGCCATTCAACACTTCGCTCATCAGCTTAATTCGGCTGTCTTTACTCTTCATCTGAGCTACCTGGTGGGCCTTGGTTTTCATGGCAATGACAGCATTGACTGGCACCACCAGAATCATCACGGCCACCCCTGCCAGTACAGATGGACCCAAGTTCTGCCAGAGGAAGTACAGGGCCAATACCACCTGTAGTGGTGCAGACCAGATCATGTTAATGTAGGGGAAGAGGTCCATGAGTCTCTGGGCGTCTACAGACATCAGGTTGACAATCTCACCCACTGTGGAGGTACGTCGCGCTGCATTAGTGATCACCATGGCCTTTCTGTAGACAGCTCCAATGATGGCGGTTCGTACACGCATACCAGTCACAAAGCAAATATGGAAGTACTTATGTAGAATCAATGTCTGAATGCAGGAACACACAAACAACAGCAATGTGTAGAAGTAGCCGTGCCAGGAGGGGGCGCTGGAGTTGTTGACAAAGTAGATCAATTGTCTGAGGATCTCGGGCCCGACAAACAGGAGGATGTCGTAGATGATCTTGTAGAGGGAGGACATGATGAAGTATGGTCCAAAGTTTAAGCACAGGGCCCAAAACAGAAAGGGCTCCCTGGTCTTTTCCTCTGGCTTTTTGACTTTTTGGCACTCTCTGTTCCAGCCCTGCAACAGGTGTGGGACGACCCCCTGGGAGCAGTCCTCAGGGTTCAGGGACCACAGGTCTTTCTCCTCCAGAGGACGCTTGTAGCCCGTCATCATCATTCTGGTGATCCACCAGAAGGTTATCCTGGACAGGAATGAAGCCCGGGCCTCAGGACAGGGATTCTGGTCTTCAATGGCCTGAGAGAACAGTGGTGGAGGGTCTGAAAGGCAGGACAGTAACAGGGCAATGAGCAGCAGGGCATAGTACACATAGAAGGTGGTGTATCGCCACACACACACAGCTGACGGCTGGTCAAGTGCCTGAATTATCTTGGACCTGAATGTGACTGTGGCACAAACCAGAGCCAGGAGCCAGAAGCCCAGCATCAGCCCAGACGACTGGATTCCTTTCATACGCTCGTACTGGGTCAACAGGGTGGCCAACAGCATGGTGACTCCGAGTACGGTAGGGCTAACCAGGTAGACCGGTGCAGGAGCACCGCGTGGTTGGCTTCTTTCCCAGACAGAATAGAAAAGATCTGCCCAGCAAATAATCCACAGCAGAAAGCCAACCGTCGTTTTGGATCTGTTGAGGTGGCTCATGCCGTTGTAACCACAGTTAAGGCTGCGGAGGTAGACGAGGTAGAGCGGAGCACACAGCCAGAGGTAGAGGCAAGGTAACCACACCAGTACTGTGTTTTGGAAGCACTGGGTTAGGTCTGGATTGGCAGTGTACCAGGTCCGGTTCCAATCCCAGATGGGATCGGAACCGTCCAAACTGCAAAAGTTGTCTAAGCCCATAGATGTAATATAATGTAAGTAAAGCGTTCTGTTGTTTTTAAGCCAGTGTGTAAGTACCATTCCACCTGTCCACCTTGGAACTGCACTGAATGAAATTTGCTGCTGCGGCAGCTTTTACTGCTGACAGCTATGATGTCAGTTACAGCGTAACCTAGCAACGGACACTGTCTGCTGCAGGGTTTGTTTTCTTTACTTTCTCTAATCAGAAAATATTATAATTGAGGTGTAGTGGGGCGGAGGCAAAACGGGACAGCGCACCCACACTGTTAGAAACGATACACAAGATTTACTCAATATGTAGGCAACTATTTACAATCAATATATTATTAAGTAAATCTAATTAACTTGGAATTAAGTAAACTTGCTCATCGAATCCATCAGTGGAAGAAAGAGCAACGTCATGTGCGTACATTTGACCACAGTGAAATTCAGTTCCACCAGAGGAGGGCGGTGTTGTTCAGCTGTTATGCTGAAAAGTAACAGTTTTGGCTGTAATGAGGTTTCTGCCCGACAGACAATATATTTATATTGTACATGCAAAATTGCTGCTATACGAAAACGTATTGTTACTGCACCGTTTCTTATTTGTATTTTCATTTGTAATAAAATGTCACTGACATCACAAGGTAGGCGATTCTTCATTTTACGTATGGTCCAGTATATTATTGCCAGACCTGAAAGGTATGGCCTACACGAGCCTTTGTCACCAATTTGTCCATACATGGTATGTCTGGTTGTGGTTAAGTTTCTTATGCATGAATAAATAGGCACAGACTAGTTGTGACATCACTACAAGTATAAATACGGTTGGTATATAAAGTAAGACACAAAGATTTCAGAATTAGACTTCACACGACTTCACACAACACCGGCTTAGGTCTGGCACAACTAGGTCCCCTGGTTTTTTAACTTATTCATATCAGTCACTGTATTCCAGAGGGGCAAGGCAGCCTACTGTAAGTCTCAAATAAAATATATAAAACATAACCCTAACCCTCAACAGTGGGATAAAATCAATATGGTAACGTCTTATGCAAATGAGCCATGCGGTCGAATGTAAACAAATCGCTAGTTTTTTGGTCCGGGTTTTGGTCAATGCCCACACCCCTGCCCGACCACTCCGGTCTGCCACCTCGGGGCGACTGACTCCCTCGCCACTCAACGGTCCTTCTGGTCGATCGACACGGTCACGACTTTTTTCTGTTCTGGCCCCACAGTGGTGGAATGAACTTCCCACTGATGTCAGGACAGCAGAGTCACTGCCCATCTTTCGCCGCAGGCTGAAAACCCACCTCTTCAGGAAACACTATCCTTCCTCTTTGCCTGGCCTACTTGTTGTTAACTAGTTGTACGAACTCTTGTTTTATTTTTGTATTGTTTTATTGGATCTTGTTTAGTCGATACACTTATTTGTTTTAGCTCGTGCTCATTTGATTTTGCCATTTTTGTCTCATCTGTTTAAGAAAGTAGGTAGCTGATATATTGCACTTTTACCTTAGCGCTAGGTATACTCTTGGTTGCTTGTTTTTGCAGGAAATGTACTTAAAACTTCTGGTGATTAGTAGTTTTCGTTCCCTACCTATGTTGAATACACTTATTGTAAGTCGCTTTGGATAAAAGCGTCTGCTAAATGACTGTAATGTAATGTAATGCTAGTGCAGTCTGGATCTGTCATGACCGTCATGGATGAACTTCAACCTGGTGTTCGCACTTCGCACTCTGAATGGTTAGAGAGCCTGCCTGGCAAGCCATAAATACCAGGTTCGATCCCAGGCCTCAGCAATATGTCAAATTGTCCCTGAACAAGACACTTAAAAGAATAGTTCACCAAAAAATTACTTATTTTCTATCAATTACACACTCCATGAAGCCTTGAATTCATGGAGATTTTTTTGTTTTTGACACATTCCTGAGCACAGACTCAGACATATTGGTTGGATCGGCGGTAGGTAGCATAGCGGCCAGAACCTGAGTCTAGTAGAACATAATCAATCACGATTCAAAGAACCACTTTTAGCACTATGTAGCACCATTTTAGTTTAGTGTGACATATGATCCACAGCCTGTAGATCATGTGTTTACCTGTAGACTACTTCATTCAACATGAAGTTGATGAAAGTGACAGCTTCTGTAACCTAAAGTTTAGGCATTATTTCACATTCCTAATTTGTCAAGTGTTTTGACAGACTTAGTATGACAATAAATGTGGAATATAATCAGACCAAGATAATAAAATCAACCGAAAACTGATTAATAGAAAAAATGCTTTATTATATTAATCAGAAGCACATATATATCAACAATAATTCCAAATCTGTGTCGGTATGTGATCCACAGGATGTTAAGACTTCCTGTGTTTCATACTCAATAAATTCCGTAGGTGTGCTCCTTTCCATTTCGGTATCGGTCCAGGTAGCGGAGAGGTTGTCTGTGAGGGTATTTCACTTGTGGAGGATGGTAGACAGGTGGCCTTATAAATTCAAACACTGGCTCCTTCATGTCTGTGAAGAGAACAAGTCAAACAGTCAAACCTCTATTTAAAAAGACTACAGCAGACTCTAATTACAAAATAAATGTAATCTAGCTTTTCTTTAAAACAGAGCAACCTCGACCTATTAGGAAAATATGTGGAAATATGTGGCGAATAGTACTGAACGATTTGTTTTTGTAGTTTTTTTTATTTATCCCACGATTTTGTAGGCCATTTTTTCACCCAGTGCCAATGCCTAAGCTGTAATCCTGGGTGCTACTCTCCTTCTACCAGCCTGGGGAGAGCCCCGAACTGAATGTTTTACTTATCCAGCACTGGAACAGTCAAAAGCAACCCAACAGACTCACTGGCTGTTCATGATGAATCAAACACGTTTACAACAAAAACCATGAACATATAAAGTGTGTGTACTTACCAAGTGTATTGTGAAAGGTGTCTGTGACTGACTCATCCCACTGGCATTGGAAGAAAGCCAGACCAGCTGGAGTCATTGCATCTTGATGCTTCCTATAGAAGTCCACCGTCTTAAACGTACGCTCTACCAACGAGTGGCTGGACAGGGGGAGAGAAAACGTGCTGTCATGTTTGTATGTAGAGGTATATTGCCAAAGGTGTTGTTTGTAATTATGAGAATCCTCCAGCGACTTACATTCTTTTATTGACCTTACTTCACTTTTCATGCTTATCTAACATTTATTTATTATACGAAGTGCATACACGTCTTCTCTGCATCACTGCAGAAACCTTCGCTGGACCAAACAATACTACAATGCCCAGAATACTTTGCTCTAGCTTCACACAATCCTTCCTCACTTAGTAAGAGGAGACATACACATAATGTGAAAATTTAAGAAAGACCCAAATATAATTTGGGAGTTGGTCTGCCTGCTTCCTTCATGTTCGTTCTGCAGCTATGTTATACAGTGGATGAAACTAAACTATATGCTGCTACCGCAATAGTACTGTGGATATTATTGACAGGCTGCCCACATAGTAAGTGCAACATTTTCATAACCTTCACCCTTGTATGGTTAGTGTGTTTCTCACCATGGGGACGGCCTGGCATCTTCCTGGAAGTCGATGGGTGCTTCCTGTTTGAACAGGACGTAAGCATATCGGTGGAAGCCTGTGCCTTTGGCAGGGAAGGGGGCGAGGTAGTCACACAGTACCTCCCCTGACTGCACTGCTCCCCCTGGGATGTTCCCCCTGTAAAAGGCACAGTCAATGAAGAGTTCCCCGTCAGTCGGGATGAACCAAATAAAAAAGGTAGAACATTGGTTCAAATTGGATTGACAACCATCAAGAACCATAATCTGTCCGCGTGGCGCAGGGAAAAGCCCACCACCGCAGAGACTAGGGGTTCAAATCCGGCTTGGCTGGGGCATTCTAACAAACAACGGGCCATTGTTAAAGGGTGGGAAGCCAGGCAGGGAGGGCGATCTCTGTCACTGCACTAGAGACTTCCACAGGTTGGTCGGGACACATGTTCGGCAAGGAAAGGAGAGGGATAGCGTGTTCCTCCGCATGCGTTTCGCCCTCCCAGTGAAAACCCTCACTGCCAAGTGAGCAAGCAAGCAGCTGGCGTCTCCATATGTATTGGAGGGGACACGCGGTTGTCTACACCGTCCATCATTAACAACAGTAGGGGTTAGCATTGACAGGGACTACATGTGTGTGAGGGAAAGGAAAAAAAGATTGGGAGAGAAATAAACAACAGCATATCTGCAGAATTGTGTGGCCTAAATGCAGAGAAGGTGCAGGCTGCTCATTTGATCCCCAGCACCAACAGGCAAGTGTATGTCAGTGTGGCTGGTATAAAGGCACCCATCAGCTCTGACAAAGTTAAAAAGGGCTCTCTAAAGGCATGTGTGTGTACATTTGTAGATCGCATGTGGCTGCTGAATCTCTCAAAATGAATCAACTCCAACCACCTGTGAGTGTGTGTGTGTGTGTGTGTGTGTGTGTGTGTGTGTGTGTGTGTGTGTGTGTGTGTGTGTGTGTGTGTGTGTGTGTGTGTGTGTGTGTGTGTGTGTCATTGACAAATAAAGGACTTTGCTTACTTACACTAGCCAGTGCACGTACTCTCCCTCACTGTCCAGCAGATGTTCATCTGGTAAAACAAATAAAATAATGAAATGTCAAAGTCTTTGTGAATCTAACAGTTGTAACCTGGTCATACGTCGCCTCCATGTGGATCTGAAATAGAATTGCATAATATGGTGGAAGATCCTTCAGTGACTCATATAACAGAAGGACCTTTCAAAAAGGCTTATGTAGAGTGGCAGACACCGACGTTGGGAGACTCACCTGGACAGGTGAGCAGCAGTGTCCATAGAGAACCTTCCTCTGCCTCAAAGCTGATCTGGGGAGCAGAGGCAGCCTGCATGGAATAATATTGAGTACAATAAGAGAAGGCAAATGAAGAACATTTTTTAACCCATTGAGACCTGAAGCCGATTCTACATGTCTCCTAAATCTCAACAGTTTTAGCCGCGCTATGAGCTTGTATATCTGCTATTGTTGAATAGCCCAAAGTGTAAAATAATGTTTTTTTGCTCAAATCAAAAAATGACACAGTTCCAGGTCTTATTGGGTTAAAGGAATACAATGGAGAAACGTCTCTGCATCATTTGCAGACAAAAGGAGGGATGAAATACAGAAGTGAGACATAATATGATGCCATCTAAATATTTAGAGAACTAAAACTCCCGTTAACCTACTTCGGTAGGTGTTAGGCGATTCCCATAATGGACTTGAGAACTGTCCTGGCCATAGGTGACCTGGAGGGGGACTACGGGCAGGAAATAGGCCATGGGGAATAGGTCTTTGAAGACCCCATAGTGGTCTGCCAGCCTCTGAATGTGGAATGGGCCGGTGGTTTTCTTCCAGGTGTCCTGAACTCTATCTAGGGGGATCTTGACTGAAAAAGAAAACAAATAAGACAGATTTGTTTTTTAATTACATTTCTGAATTTAGGAAATAATAGTGGTTGTTCACATTGACTGGAAGCTGAACATGAATTCAGCAGAAAAGGGAAATGTTGTTCTTTTCGAGACATTTGACTACAAACCACATTACAAATTAATTCAACTGTGATGAACTATCCACCAGGGAAGATTATATTAAAGATTATGCGTTTACATTGGTCTGGGCAGACTTACACGTTCGCAGACGGGTTGCCCTCTCCAGCTCCACGTCTTTCTTGTTGGCCTTCACAATGTGGCTCCTCTCCCTCGTCTCTTTAGCCCGAGAAGACCGGCAGCGCGGCAGCCCGATGTCCACCCGCTCCGCACCTGCAAGCAGCACCATCCATAGGGTTGAGATCCTTTAGGATTTCCTTAACGATTCCCTCTTAACGGTTCGACTCCTTAACGGTACTCTTTAACGATTCCTATTCACCTGTTTCCTAGGCTTTTCACTTCCTGTGTGTGTTCCACTTCCTGTCGATTTGATCCAATGAAATCCAATGAAACTGGTCAGATGACTAATGATATCCAATGAAATCCGACAGGAAGTGGAAAACACACAGCCTAGGAAACAGGTGAATAGGGGGTTCCAATTGGACCCTAGGCTGCACCAGCCCTACCTAGAGGGGCGGGTTTAGCATCTCCGGCGAGAGAATGCGTGTGATCCCATTGGTTCACCGATCTGTCCGTCAGCCCCCGCCCCGTCAACACAACATTACGAGCGACGCCCACTGCACTCTCTATATCGGGTACACCGACGCGCTGGTCCAGGCTTTTATTTTTTAACAAAACTAAAGAACAAAAGCCTGGAGATCGAGGCTAATTGGACACTAACAAGACTGTAACTCTGAGTGTGTACAAATGGTTGAGACTGTACAAATGAAACCACTCTCAGAGTTATGGTGGTCCTTGAAATTTTAAAGTTTGAGAACCACCGGTATTGTAATTGTACAGCGGTCGTGAAGTCCACATATCACCCGCTTCTGACAGAAACATGTTGCAGAAACGGTTCCAAATGTGACAAAACCGATTCCGGTTCCTCAATGTTGGATCCGGTTCTTCCGATTCCGAGTTCCCAACCCTAACCCTACACGACTGAATATGTGGACAATTTGATCATTAAGATTTGAGTATGTGAAACCAGTCAATGAATCAATTCAATCAAATGTATTCCACTACTAGGGAAGATTTGTTTTGTGCAGCCTGTAGCAAAGACACAGAACATACAATAACATACTTTGTATAAACAGAAAAGCTCTTCAAGGAGATGATGTGGAATAATTATCTCAAACATTTAAAAAAGACATTAAAAAACTAATGAAACAGTAGAAGAAAACAAAGGACTCGTATTCCCGAGATGATGATAAATTCAGAATGATGGTTGTTTTGTAAGCGGGTAAAACACAACTTCCTGATGGCAACAGAGAAAAATGTACCTGCCAAACAAAACATACCTAGAGAAGACAAAATGCTCACAGCTTTCCAGAGGACTTGTTGGACACAAAAATAACTCGAGTCACTTTGTTTCATTCCGATAAGGGGAAAAGATCTCGACAATGCTGTTCAGACTTAAGAAAAACTCAGAAGACTCTCAATAAATGATTGAAAAAAGCAACAAAGGATGACAAGCCTGGCAGCAAAATATGGTGAATTATCTCTGTTTTGTTATGTTGTGGTGATACATAGGCCTGATCGCAATTATTTGAGATAATCGCAATTATTTTTGCATGGTCGTCATAATCGTTTCCATGTTGTTGAGAAAGGTTCATATATTTTGAAACATTTTCAGGAATAGTGGAAATAGCCGATCTACAAGCTCACAATGCATCGTGATGCAACACGTTGTGAGCTTGTAGATCATCTATTTCCACTATTTAGTAAAAAATATTTAGTATAAAGTATTAAATATGGCGGTTTGTGGTTTATGTATTTAAGTTTTTTGTCATATCTGCCCCGCAGGCCTAAAAGCCACACACTTAAATCGTTAATATCATTTATTTGTGACAATTAATTGGGGCGGAAGTGGCTCAGGGGTAGAGTGGCCGGGTAGAGTGAACTGGAAAACCGCAAGGTTCCCAGTTCGATCCCGGGTTTGGGCGCTCCCTTAGAGTTAGTGTCGAAGTGTCCTTGAGCAAGACGCTGAAACCCTAATTGCTCCCGATGAGCAGGTTTGTGCCTTGCATGGTTTCCTCCGCCATCGGTGTATGAATGTGTGTTTGAATGGGTTAATGGCACAATCAATGTAAAGCGCTTTGGATAAAAGCGCTATGTAAATGCACCATTTAATCGTCACGTAAAATGTCATAATCGTAACACGCCTAGTGATACATGAGTTGGTTCATACCGTGTTCAGGGTCTTCGTTCTCCACATGCTTCCTGTAGGTCTTCCACCACACGTCCTTGTTGTTTTCTTCCTGAGCTTTTCTAAGGTAGCGGGTGTAGCTGCGGTACTTCTCCAGCGATTCTAGGTTTGCGGCGTCGATGTCCTCATTGGGCATTGGACCCAGTGGGGGCGCCAAGCGGCACAGGAACGCTATAATTCATAAATAACATCATTTAGGCATGTAACGATTTATCGTATATCGATTTAAATCGATTCAAAGTGGTGACGATTTAAATCGATGCAATAAAATATGACATCGCGATGCAACCAGCAGAGGGCGCAATCGAGTCAGACTCCCTACCTTGTTCTCCGCCTACTATTTTGTCCCCTCAGGGCCACCATAGCTGCCTGCGTTGGTCTCTTTTTCACTCACTGAACAGCAGGCTATGAACGGCAGAGTGGGGTTCACGTCCTCTCAGGCTATGAAATCTAAACAACTAGGCGATCGCACTGCATAAAGAGGGAAATGTGCGTCGCATGTAAACATGTTTATTTGATTGATGAATTGCCCAAACTATACCGTTTACCCCCTCCCCCGTCTGACGACGTTGTTAGCTGAAAACGGCTAATTCTGGAGCTCCTCCGTGCGGCTGCAGAGTACAATGAATAATAATCTAATTTAATAATTTAACAATTGTATCAGACCGCTGACAACACCAAACTCCTTTCAACACTGTCTTTCAGATATATAGCGAATTTCATTGATATGAATCAATTAATTCTTATCTAATCTCATTTGGAGCAGTTTAAAACAGTTTCCCTTATTACTGTACATAAATGTGTTGTTTTATACAGAATGCTGAGAATGTAGCATAGATAAAAAATAACTTGTAAATCCCAAGGCTAAGCCTTAGTTTGTTTATTTGAAGGTTTTCTTTATAATTTATTTCATCTGGGATATATGTTTTAAAATTCATTTATTTCATAAGACTTATATATTTAAAGTTATTATTTTACAAATAAAAAAGTATATGTCTTAATGTGACAGTTAATGCATGTACCTCGTGAATAAAAAGGCTTTATTTAATTTCATGTATTAAAAAGAGGATAAGAGAAAATATAGTTTTTTAAAAATACATGATTTTTGTAAAATGAATAATCAAGGTTTTCAGTAATTTGTCTGGAAAATAAATGTGCTAAAAAAAATCGTAAAAAAATCGTGAAGAATCGTATCGTGAACCTCGAATCGTGATTCGAATCGTATCGTGAGTTGAGTGAATCGTTACATGCCTAACATCATTGCAAAGAGAGATGATGGCAATTAGTCTACACACGCAATCTAGAACATTGGTTGTCGAACTGGGGTCCAGGGACCCCCAGGGGTCCTTGGAGGGGGTCCCCCGCAAAATGTGTTAATATAGCATCACAAAAATGTAACCACTTTAACCTTTTATACTTTGGCTATTCAAAAATAGCAGATATACAAGCTCATAGTGTGGCACCGAGTGCCGCACTATGAGCTCGTAGATCTGCTATTTTTGAAAAATCTTAAAAGTTGTGCAAACCTTTAAATATATATACATTTTCAAAGCAAACATTTGTAACTCAAATCTTAGCTTCTGGGGGTCCCTTGCCTGGAAAAAAATATTTTGAGATGGGGGTCCGCGGCCAAATACATATCATTTTGGGGGTTCTTGACATGAAAAGGTTTGAGAACCACTTATCTAGAAGCTAGCAACCTCAAAATGTAGTTCTGGAGACTTTATATACACTATTAAAATCCTCTGAGTTTATTAATTTGTAGCCTCGTAAGACAGCCTCTGATCCGTTTGTAACTCTGAGAGTGTACATTTGGTTCCATATATACTGTACACTGATACTAACACTGAGAATGTTACTGTGTATAGAGCACTCCATGGTTTTAACTCAGAACTCAGTGAAGGAAAGGCAGAGACAGTGTTACATTGTGGTGTTCAGGAAGTCTCAACCCCAGGCCAGCAGTCCCCCAAAAACACTAAATCAGTAGTTCTCAAAGGTTTTAATTCCAAAGAACCCCAGTTTGGTGGTATGCATTAAGCCACAACCCCCAATAACTCTGAGGTGTACAAATGGTCCATTTGGTTCCATTGGTCTCAGAGTTACAGAGTAAGGGTCCACTTAATTCCTTTTCCTAACTATCAATAATTTAGCTGAGAACCCCCTATGGCCACAAGCAACTTGGATGCTTAATGGTATCTGCATAAGTTGCTATACCAACCCTTGACATTATAGCATGTAAGTTGCTATAATGGGACCCCTGGAACCCCCTCACTGCCATAAATACTATTCTCATATCTCACCAATATATCCTGCAAACAGTTTATAAGGATAGTAATCAGATTGAAGGGAAATAATAACCCAATAAGACCCCATCACCTCACTAAATGACCACTATTGATGCACACACACTGGGTGTTAAAATGAAGGAACAACATTCCGCCAAAACGTGTAATGCTTCTAATAAATAAACAGACCCATTCATAACCTGGTGCTATTTATTAAACATCTTACCCGTTGTGCCAAACGCCCTGGCATTAATATTGACCCCTATTACATCTGTCCCAGTTCTTGATGCAAGAGTGCAAACCATGCGCAGCGCCATCTTGGATTATGGACGGAGACTCATCAGTGTTGCCAGATTATGCGAGAGAAAGAAGCAACCAGTGGTCTAGGAAAACAAGTCCAAAATAAGTGACCACACGCGCCAGCGATCAGCTTTTTTTGTGTGTGTTTGTGGAAAGAGTGAAGAAGAAAATGTATATATTTTTTTGAAACATTTAAAAACACAAATCTGATACTGGGGTCCCTGGCACAGAATATTTTTTAGATTGGGGGCGGGTCCGTGACCAAATACATATACAATCTGTAAAACGTGGAAATGTTTGAGAAGTTGAACCACTGGTTTAAACAATATTAGGAAACAGGCCCCAAATAAGCAACTACACTTTAGAAACAAGCTCCAAAAAAACCTGCAACCAGCAACTACCAAAATTTACAAGCGACTTTACAGAAAAACAAGCCCAAAGTCGCTTATAATAAGCGGACATGGCAACATTGGTGGACAGTGACTGTGTGACGTAGTTACGTTACGTTCCTCACAGTTACGATTGTTGGTGTGTGACGTACGACGTCATCAGCGAAGCTCCACCCAAGCCCCCAGGGACCGCGGTAGAACAGTGAAGCTGCCGTTGCCTGGTGGTCAAATCTGAGACTGCAGGACTTCCACATTTAAAACGCTACTGCGCATGCTTCTACGGTCTGAAACGCTAGTGCGCCTGCTCTATTGGCTCTGATATTGGAGCCAATCCAGGAATTGGAGGTACTTCTGGGCGCTTCATGCGCTGGTGAGCAACGTTCAATGAAATGGATAGGTGGGGGCGGGACAGTCCGCCCTCTAAATATATTATAACTGTATGAGCTCCACCGATGATCTCCTGCCTGCTGTATTCATATTTCATACAATCAGATGCTATAACATGAATGTATTGAATTGGTAAGAGTTGTGTTGTGATTGTTGCATGTTAGTGTGAATGTGTGTACTAGTTTTCACCACATTCTTAATACATGGTGTTATATTTCAATTGTGTGTGTGAGTCCTAGTAGAGTCCCAGCTAAAGTGTGTTGAAGCTCAGCTAGCATAAGGTTAGCTCATCCTTCCACTTGGATGTGTACATGTACATTATCAGTGGTGGGAAAAGTACTCACATTTTTTTTACTTAAGTAAAAGTATCAATACTGCAATGTAGAAATACTCTGTTATAAGTGAAATTCCAGTAAAAGAACAAAGGTATGGGTATCAAAATATGCTTAAAGTACCAAAAGTATTCATTATGCAGAATGTCCCATTTCTCAAGATTTCAAATGTATAAAATGTTTTAAAAATATTTGGAATATAGCAGATCTACAAGCTCCGAGCTTGTAGATTGGCTATTTTCAAATGGCCGAAATGTTCTGGAGTAAAAGTACAATATTTGTATCTGAGATGGAGTGGAGTAGAAGTAAAAGTATAGACAATTGGAAATACTCCAGTAAAGTAAAAGTACCTCAAAATTGTACACACACCTTCTATAAGCCTGTGTTGTCCATGACTACCAATATCCAGGGCAGCATTTCATTTGTTGAAGTTGAAAATTGTAACGGTAGGTGATCTTGGCAAAGTGACTTCTTCATGACTGAAATGTACTGTAGTATCATAGATGTATTTTAGCGATTTTGACATTTGCATTGACACGAAAGTAAAAGTCAGACTCAATAAAATACATATCTGATGATAGTTTGATCCAAGGCCAGAACTGTAGTAGCTACTGTGTTCTAACTCTTTTTCCTTTCACAGACAGACCTACTGTATAAAAGGTGTGTTGCAAATCTCTGGGGATATGATGGAGTCACAGAATTCGCAGAATTTGTCCTGTGCCATATGCCTGGAGCGCTTCCGCGTCCCCGTCACCATCCCCTGTGGGCACACCTTCTGCCAGCGGTGCATCACCCTCCACTGGGACACCCAGAGCAAGGCGGACGTGGGACCCCTGTGCCCGTGCTGCAACGAGAAGTTCCCCACCAGGCCCACTCTGAAGCGCAACGTGTCCCTGTCGGTGTTGGCCGAGGCTGCGAACAGCTCCTCCGGCTCGTCCTCCTGCCGGGACTCGGTCATGAGGAGCAGCGAGGGAGGGGCGAGAGGAGCCAGACCTCTGTGCGATCGCCACAAGAAGCCGCTGGTGTATTACTGCAAGCAGGACAAGATGTCCGTGTGCTGCGAGTGTGCCATCGCCGAATGCAAGAACCACGAGAAGGTGCTGTTAGAAGCAGAGAGAGCGAATCAAGAGGTACTTCCACATAATCCAAGAATATTAAAACTATGTAGAGGGTCCAGGTGGGTGTGTAGGTTTTTTTAACGTGCCATCTTATGTCATTGCCTGCTACTCTTGTTTGTCTTACACACGCACCATAAACCTTTCAAATGATGTTCTTGGTCGAAGCTAATCAATGACATGCTTTTGGGTGTACATATAACTATCTGAAGTCTAATGCCTTTTTATTTACCTAGTTGCTACTCACGAGGAAGAGTATGGAGTTGGGGAAACTCATGGAAGAGACAGAGCGGAGTATAGTTGAGCTGAATGACAATATCAGCAAAGCCAAGGTAAAGCCATTTTCAGTTCATTTACAAAACAGCCTCCCATGTTGACACAGGACAGACCAAAGTATGAGGATTGAGTAGAATGTCAACCACAATGTTTTTACCCATTAAGGGATTTTTTTTATTTGAGCTAAGCATCTTACACTTTGGATATTCAAAAATAGCAGATATACAAGCTCTGTGCCGTGCTATGAGCTTGTAGATCTGCCATTTTTGAAAAATCGTGAAAATGTGCAAATCTTGAATAGTTTTAAAGCAAACATTTGTAAGTCAAATCTTTGTTTCTGGGGTCCCTGGAACAAAATATTTTGAGATGGGAGTCTACGGCCAAATACATTTTGGGGTCCTTGACATGAAAAAGTTTCAGAAACACTGACAGAGCAACGTACGTTTTCAAAAAACTGTTAGGATTAGAGAAGACATTTTGTAGAATCGGAACCTCAGGGCTTAATGGGTTAAAGTAGTCGGTAAGTGTGCAATTCAGTCTGTTACACCCCTCCTCCCACAGGTGACGCTGCAGCAGACGTCAAACTGGGTGAATACCAAGTTCTCCACGCTACTGAAGGTGCTAGCCGACAAGCAAGAAGCTACAGAGCACTTCATTGAAGAGGAAAAACATGCTGCACTTTCTGAAGCAGAAGCTCGAGTAGCTGAACTTAAGGAGAGGGCCCAGAAACTGCAGGAGAGCCAAGAACAGATAGCTGGCCTGCATCACCTTTCTGACATTCAGCTTATAAAGGTAAACATTTGGCCAAAAACAGACGATCTACAAGCTTAGTTAATAGATTTGGTGTAGAGGGAAAAAAGAATGCATAAAGTACAGCGCTAACCATTTGACTAAGTAGTGACGGTCTAAGTGGTTAACTAGATGAAAGTTTAAGATTGGATTTACTCAACCTCGAATATTCAAATGCAACAGCTTGAACCTAGTAAACATTAGGGAAAGAAAGAGGCCCAAATGATGAAGTTTAAAAACTTTAATTTAAGCCAATAGACAGAAGGATTATTGCCAACATCTTGATAAAGTTGCTGTCACACAGTTCTCAGTCATATTGTCAGCGTACTGTCGTTGTTGGTGCCATCGTTGGAGTCTGAGTTGTGTTTGACCCGCCACTCGTGTCGTCCGTCAGGTAGGTCATAGTAGTGTTGGTCTCGCCACTGACGTCATCGATCAGTTCGGTCATGTTTGACCCTCCACTCATTTCATCGATCAGGTCGGCCGTGTTTGACTCGCCAGTCACTTCATCGATCAGTTCGGTCGTGTTTGACGAGTCGCCACTCACTTCATCGATCAGTTCGGTCGTGTTTGACGAGTCGCCACTCACTTCATCGATCATTTCGGGGGCGTCGTTCAGACTCATCATGAGGGGTTCGGATAGACTCATCATGTTGCCACCGTCTGTGGCCCGACGTTTCACGTGAACAACGTCATCGTTTCCCACCTTAGCAACTGGAGAAAAAAAAAAAAAAAAAAACCTATGAGAAAACCAATAACCACAGACTTGCCACAGCATTACATGTCTCCAGATTACCTAGCCACATGGAGGGTACCCATAACCACCAAGTTCCAATTACTTCCATTAACAGCTCTCTTAGAGAGAAAAGTCCAATCTGATTGTGTAAACACTACGACACATATGCTTCAAAGTAACTGGGATAACAAGCAAGCAGCTAGAAGAGCCTTGTTTTTACCTTCAAATTCTGTTAGGGCATCGAGTGTGAAACGGAATCCTGTAGACACTGTTGGCACAAGACATTCTGAGTTTTAATACAGCTAATGACTAAAGCTCATTTCTTCACAGGGGAATAGCCACATTAAGTTAGCGCTATCCAATATTTGTTGATAGCTCTGACCCAAAGCTTGTAAACTAGAGAACCAAGACTGCAAGCAAACTGGGACAGTGGAGATGATTAGCTTCAATGCCCATTTAAGTGCCAAGTATAGGCTCTATGCACAGCAGCCACATTTGAAGGAAATTGGGCCTCTTCCTTCCTAGGTCTTACCAGAAGCAGCACCATGTAACCTTTTTTATGAATGAATGTAATTTTGGCTAGTCTGTATGGTAGAGCATTTTAATACAATTACTGATGGTCAAGATTCAATTCATCCCCTGCGCAGGCAGGCTCCATTAGCTCAATGGTAAATATTTCAGCACTTGCACAGGAAACTGGGTTCAAATGTAGGGTAGAAGAGGAAAGTTGCAAAGTGCAGCTTTAAGGCTCTCCTTGTAATCGCCTACACTGGAGCCAATGTTGAAGCTCCATGCAGCTTCAGTCTGATAATCAGGCTACTCATAGTGTACAAATGGAACCAAATGGACCCATTTGGCAAGACCTGTAAAGGAACCTAGGAATTTCGTTCCAATATGGCTGCTGTGCATAGAGCCCATTATGATACAGAAACACTAAAATTGACATCAAAACTCATGCCGAGTCATCACATAGACAGACTGGAAAAGCTTAAGTAGTTCACCCAAAACAACTTATTTTCAATTACGCATCCCATGAAGCATTGAATTATTGGAGTTTTTAGGTTTTGTCACATTCCTGAGTCAATAATTTGATGATAATAATGCTAATGTATCTGGTAGGAGACACAAGGAGACCCTGTGTCTCCTACCGGAGAGGCCGCCGGTTATCAAATTGGCTTAGGAATGCAGGAAAACAAAAAAATCTCCATGAATTCAATGCGTCATGGGGTGTGTAATTGATAGAAAATAAGTAATTTTTTTGGGTGAACTACTCCTTTAAAATGAATTCTCTGGAGCTGTATATTCAGGTGACATCATAGAATGCTCTCCCAAACTATCAGGACAAAATTATAACATTTCAGAGTTGAAAACTGCTTAGTCTTTCTATGAATCTGCAACAGACCTACAATTTAATAAATGCACATTTGAAATGAACCAAGAAGCTCTTACCTTGGGCAAGCCAAAGAGTCAGTGCAACAAGAACAAGATTGCCAATGCTTCCCATTGCTGCCATTGTAAGTTAGAAGTGCTGAGGAAGAAATGACAGGCAAGCCCTCAGCAGAGGTTTTTAAAGGCTTGCTGCTGGTCCCATAGCTGTTCATGATCAGCATTAATGAGTGGAAGAGTTGCTCACCTGTCTGTCATTATTTGGATGGGAAAGTTTTGACTATATTATACAGTTTACTGACTGTTCATATTATGGGTTATATTATACAAATTATTCTCTGTGCTTACAAAAATCAAAAAATAATATATAATAATAATTACACAAACTAAAATGTTGGTGAGGCTTTTGGCTTTGGAACACCGTAGTTAACAACCATGTATCATAGGAATTCAACTGTCAGCAATGGTATGTTTGAAAACTGAAATTTGTTCATTAATCTAATATCCATGGCAAAAAAATATATGAATAAAAGGAACTGAATATCTCTCATAGCTCAACTGAGCATAACTCCTCAACTTTTCATACTGCACATCCCTCTTCATAGGAATCCATGCTGGTAGAGGTTCCACATTTTGAGGATGTTCCGGTGGACCTTACACCCAACCTGCAGGATCGACTAAACGGGGTTACAGATGTTCTGTCACGGGTCTCCAAGCTGGTGTCCGAGGACCTCGAGAAAGCTGTGACTACTGCTGTGGCCCCTGACAAACAAGGTGACCTGGGTTTTAGACAGATGTTCCCCCTCAGCCTTATGTTACTGTACCTTAGTCCAGGGGTCTTCAGCAGGGGGCCTTGGACCCCTAGGGGGTCCTCAGAGTTACTACAGAGGGGGCCGCCAAATCTTTGTGTGATTGGAACCTTGTTTTTTTTTTACACTAACCACTTCAACCCTAGCATCCCTATTCTGAGGGGAACATTAGCCGAAAATGGCAGATCTACAAGCACACAACGCCTCGCAGTTGTGAGCTTGTAGATCGGCTATTTTCGTCAAAGAGGTTTGGTGTAGAGGGAAAAAAGACCAGAGCCAACTGTCAATTTTACTAAGTGTTGAAGGTTTAAGTGGTTACATGTCTGAAAACACACATTTAACATGAATCCAATATGTAGTGGGGGTCCCTGCTTCATCTCTCTCTCAGCTAACGGGTCGTTGGCCTGAAAAACGCTGAAGACCCCTTAGTCACAGATTACCCTAAATTATTAGTTGTTCAGTTTAAGTTACTCATGCTTGAATTCATGTACTATTAGTACAGTATGTTTTCAGCCCAATTAGTTTAGCCCTAACCATTCCCCCACCCTCCAATCTGTAGTTTTCCCAACATGATCACTTTATTATTCTACCTAGGCCCTGTGTTCTCATGTTGGTCTTGTGCTCTCAGCTTCCCCGCAGGATAAGCGTCCAGTCCTGGCTGTGGTTCCCAGTCCCGCTGCGCCGTGTCACCCTGGTGGCAAGGAGGGCCTCAGTGCTTGTAAGTGCTATCAAACATCACTAAAGCTTTGTATTCCAAAGACTTCCTCCCTTGTGTGGATAAATATCTATTTGCAATAGATATTTACAATTGTTAATGGACTTCACACTCAACGGATCACTGAACAGTTATTAAGATTTGTGAACGACAGACATACAGACAGACAGACAGACAGACAGACAGACAGACAGACAGACAGAGATTCTTAGATAATATATATTGACTGGGTCTCTAGATTGCATGTGATATAGATTTGCATCATGAGATGAAAACATCATGACCACCAGGCAATAATAAAAGTCCAAGCTGCAGACCCCTGATATCATCCTATCCTTGAATCCGTTGTTTCATTTCACTCTTCATTACAGTCAGATGCTCCTTGACCTTTGACCCTCGCACAGCCAACGGTCACCTGGTGCTGTCGCAGGAACTGCGGCGGGCCGAGCACCTGCCCTCTGGCCCGCGCCCTGTCCCCACCCACGAGGCCCGCTTTGACCACACGTGGCAGGTGCTCTGCTTTCAGGGCTTTACCCATGGACAGCACTACTGGGAGATGGAAGTGTCCAAGCCCTGGGCCTATCTGGGGGTAAACAAGCTCTTCATTTCACTTCATTTAGAAACATAATCACTCAGAAAATATCAACCACTTTCAACTTGGCATCTCTATTTTGGGCGAGTAATCTACAATAAAATAAAAAATCACACCCAGTGTGAAGTGGGTGGTGTGGTCACATTGGTCATTACAGTGACACTAGCTGGTGATGACACTAGCTGTAATGTGATTGGCTGATATTACAGCTAGTGTCATGCGAATCAAAAAGTATCGATTTGCATTAACAATGGCAGAGTTTTACTGTGTACATAATTGGCCTATCACGGTGCAGGATTGGCCGGTGTACAGAATTCTCGGTGTATACAAATTGCAAAAGTATCGATTTGCATTAACAATGGCAGGGTTTTGCAGGGTACAAAATTGGCCAATCACGGTGCAGGATTGGGCGGTGTACATAATTGCCAAAAGCCACTTATAGAGGGTGGTTACACCACCCTAAAAATAATAATAATTGCACAAATAGCAGTTCTACAAGATTCCAACACGTCGTATTGCAACGTGGTTTGAGCTTGTATCTATTTTGTAGCTATTTCCGCCATGTGACACTGTCGTACGACAAAGTATAAGGCTTAAATTGGTTAATGAGTGAAAGGTTTGAGGGCTTTTTTGCAGGACGCAGGAAGCGGTGCAATTTAAAACACAAAATAAAACTACAAATATATTAAATTAAATTAAAACATACCAAAAAAGAAGAAAGAAAACGATTACAATAACCTGCCATCTATGTTTAACCAGCATAATTATGTAAAATAAAGTCATTATTTGTTTGTTGTACAATACTTTGAATACACCCCCACCCCTTTTAATGAATATAATCACGTGACAAAGACAGAAAAGTGTCTTTATTCTAATCTTTATTTTATTGTATTATTCTAACTGTTAATGAACTCAGCACATTCTTGAAAGATAATGAGAGGATGAATGTTATCAACATTTTATATTGTTATTAATATACATATAATTGTTTTCTTTGTGCCACTCTACTTCCTGCACCACCCTGTCGTCGCCTGGTGTCCTCAGGTGACATACGAGGCCATACCCAGGAAGGAGAAGGGCAAGCGGAGCATGGTGGGCATGAACGAGCTGTCCTGGAGCCTGCAGCTGGACGAGCGGCAGCTGAGCGCCTGGCACAACGGCCGCAAGGAGCCGCTGCCCGGCCACACCCAGCACGGCCGCGTGGGCATGCTGCTGGACTACGAGGCGGGGACGCTGACGTACTACGGCGACGGGCAGACCAGGCTGCACGCCTTCCACTGTGCCTTCACCCAGGAGCTGTTCCCGGCGTGCTGGATAGGCGAGGGCGTCAGCGTCACACTCTGCTCCACATGATCAGACTCGTGAAGGGGATGCGAACAGTGGCGTGCACAGACATTTTGAGGGGCAGGTGCTCAAGTAAAAAATAAAAGGGCACCTTGCACGGCGCGCGGAACCGCCGGCTACCTCTTTGCCAAAAATAGCCGATCTACAAGCCCACAACGCCTCGCAGCGCGAGGCGTTGTGGGCTTGTAGATCGGCTATTTTTGGCTAAAGTTCTCCTCAGAAAAGGGATGCTAGGTTTCGAGTGGTTATCGTAAAAAGAAAAATCATATCACATAAAGATTTGACGGACCCCCTGTAGTAACTCTGAGGACCCCCTAGGGGTCCCGGACCCCCTGTTGAAGACCCTAGCTGTAAACTGGAAAAAAAAAACTTTTTTTCTTTTTTTCAAAAAGGCACTTCTGGTCAAGGCACTTCTAGCTCCACCTAGAGTCTATCTGTGCACGTCCCTGGATGCGAAGGAGAGCATGACGGTTCTTCTGTGATAAGTGATGGACTGATCTTTGTCGGCTTGCTGTAGAAGGTGCCCCTGACCAGACATTTGGGACTGTTTTCTTTTATGCCCGTGTTTTATGGCTATTAATCTAACATGTTTGGATTAGGGGGAAAAAATAACTGATTTTGTACGAAAGGTTAAGGGCATCTTCTTTTAACGACTGGTCAGCTGTTTAGTGTTGCTGTCTGTCACATGGAGTAAAGCAGTAGTCATGAACTCTGACCCTGGAGAGGATTAGGAAAACAAGGTCTTAGTTCACGTCCAGCTCTACCAGATTATTTATTTTTTTAATAACCAAGAATTGGATGATTAGATTAATTGGATGAAAGTTTCCAAATAGAGAAGCAGGGTAAGATTTCCAAACGGAACTACAGACTTCTAAAAGACAATTCTTTTAGTAAAACTGTTTCTTTCACCTTTGATACATGAGCGATAATGGTTTTGAACGTGAATATCCCTATCTTGGCCCGAAGGACTTGTATTGACCTTTGCTACAGTATGCAAGTTCCTTTTCTGGAACCCCACTATGGAGAATGATCGAGGAGGCATTACTACTACAGTTACCTTCAAATGGGAGTATGACACAGGTCTTTTGGCTAACAGAGGAAAGTAAAGCTTAATTTACACTTGATTTGACTTGACTTCATCCTGTTGTCCACTTTCAACCTGGTGTCCCTATTTTGGGCATGTCATTATAGGCGAAAATGTAAGAAAATAGCCCATCTGCAAGCTCCCAACACGGCACACATGGCAAGCTTATGGATCGGCTATTTCCCGCTGTGCGACACCAATGCACACCATCGTATGATTAAGTATAAAATATGGCGTGAGTGGTTAATCTATCATTTCTGGCATTCTCCCATGTTATTCCCATAGTTGAAACTATAAATACACTAATTGGTGTAGCATCTATAAATGAAAAGGGACCACACCTGTTTTGCTTGGGATCTTGCATAGGTGTACTCAAACCATTTATCCTGACTTGAATCCCAAACCTGTGATGCTGACTGTTGTGATGAAATCTGCTGTATTGAACAGATGTTTTAATGGTATATCAGCCTTTTTAAATTGGCCATGAGCCCTTGAAAGCATAGCTGTGAGTGACCTGGGAATCCTTTCAGGACGTTGGACATCGGGTCTTTTGGGATGCTGTTGTGGATTTGCACAAGTTGTCCAGGAAGCACAGACAAGGACTACTGAATGTGTGGGAAGGGAAAAGCACATTTCAAGGCTCAAGTCTAAAGACATTTAACCTCAACTCTCCTAATGCCTCTGGAATACATGTTTGTGTCGATGCATCATGTTGAAACTGGACATTCAGTAACAGTAGCCATAACTACGTGCTAGCTAGAGACATACTAGAGAATGAATAAAGACGGAGACCCACACAAAATTCCCATGAATCAAGATAAGTTTAATAAAACTCAATCCAATGCATACATGCATTAGTTACATTTGACATCATGCTTTGTTTTGTCGAGAACACTTTTCTTTACCCCTCATTTCAAAATAAATTACTTGTTAACTAAAAATAAATACATAGGTTTATTAATATGCACACAACTAGGGAAAATGGGGGGTTGGGGTGGAATGCATAGCGCTCTGTAAGTGCAAAGAATCATCTATCTGCCTTTTGCCACACATACATACATATATATATATACATATACATATATATATACACACACACATATATATATATATATATATATATACATACACATATATATATTATATATATATATGTATACACAATAAAAGGAAGAAAGTGGACGCTGAGGGGCTCAGATGTCAGTTACAAACATAACCACGAAACACAGAAACAGTGGTTACACAAGTCAAACAAGCTGGTGTTTGTACATGCTTCTGTTAGTGTTATAGTACATACTGTACAGCAGAGTAGAACAGTGAGGAGTGAAGCCATTTCTCAGTTGAATATCCTCATTTCCGGCAAGCGACGCAGTTGTACAACAAAGTCTAAATTAGCTATGAGTTAAGCAAGGTATTGTTGTGGAAAAGTGACCGTCTGACCATTGTGTGTTCTACATATATATATATATATTCAGGGGAATGACAACCTGCACATTGACATCATCGAGCAACTGCTCTGCACTGCACTCACTCTCTCACACACACATAGAAAAAAGAGTAAGTTAATCCCTACTAGCATGTTATTACAGGCCCTAGCCACATTCAGTCACTAGTCTAATCCCAGATCCAGGATTCACTGCTGGGGCTGTATGCCCTTCTAATCGTTGTGGTCTTCATCAACTAAACATGTCAAAGCCGACAAGACCGCCCAGCAATCAGCTATCTTTATAAAAAGCATTTTATCATAGATTAGTACTCAGAAAATGTTTTTTTTTTTTTTTTCCCTTTACTTTATTTTTTTTATTGACATAGTAAAAGCCTGTACACACAAATAACTTATAGAAAAATAAAACACTGCATTTAGCTTGCTCCTGGACAGGTTAGCAAAGGAATTATTTCAGTCTAGTTTAACGGTTGTAGAAAATTATAAGTGAGCTTCACACCACAGCTAAATCTATAGTCTGGGGTGGCAGTCTGTTTCTGCTTCAGCTAACTTGCAAGGCAACACATTTTGAAACAGCCAACTCATCAGGCTACAAAGTGTAGGCGAACTATATTGAAAATGTCCCTCATATCCTGACAGCTTTGGCCCTAATTACAATCATAACCACTATCGAAAGACTGGTGTTAATACTGTTTACAACTTATATCAGATTGGATCTTTAGGCTTGCCAAATAAGAATAGAATGTAGAAGAAAGAAGAACTGGTGGCTGATTAGGTCATGTTTTTTTTTAAAGCCAAGTGAAAGAAAGAAGGGGAGAGATGGAAAGCATTGAAGAATAGGAATGTATATGATACCAACGGGAATGGCTTGGGAGGTGATCTACCAAGGGAGAGGAGACAAAAAAAGAATTGAAAAGCGAGACTTTGGCCTTCCAGTTAACGAGATGGGAGGACTCTGATACATTGAGATATAAGATAAGGTGCGATATACAGTAGGTGAAACCGAGGGAGACATGAGATAGAATAGCTTTACTGGTTCTTCTTGTCTTCAGAGGGAGAGTAGGGAGGAGGCTTGTCCTAGGAGAGAACGGAAAGGCGGTTAATGTACGGAGCAGCACAAAGCGTTTTCTCAATGAGTGCACACAATGATCCTTTTTATGCTAATTTATTCATGTCCATCTGAGCTGAAGGCGCCTTGTGTCAACTGAGCTCGCCGAGTATACAGTAGCTGAGCCCTGCTTCACTGAGGCCCTGTCCTTGGGTCACTTCTGGGCCAGATTCACTTGCTACACTTTGCCCTTACAGGGGAATTCCGGACAAATGGTCTATCTTTCCCAACCGTAGCCATTGTCTTTATTGATTAGAAATCAATTCAAATGCATCAATTTAGAGTGCTGATGATCACAACTGCACAGTAGACAGTACTGTACACTACTTGGTACTTGGTAGCATAACCCTGTTCTGGTGGAGCAATGAAATACACCACTAAAATGATCACTAAATAACCCCCCAAAACTATTTTAACCATGCTGTTGTGGCTGGTGTTGTTTTCAGTTGATGTTTATGTCTGTGAAGTGAACAGATAGCGTTACCACGATAGCGTCACAACCATACAAGATGCAGTCACAAGACTTTACAGGTGTGTAGTTCAGATTATAATGCAGGCCAAGTTCGAAGATGGGGGTGGTCTGAGCAAGGGCTCCGGAAGGGTAACCGCCTTCCATTCCGACATCCCACTACTCCGACTACGTGGCTTCTGCGTGCGGTTAGGGTTAGGGTTAGGTATAGGGTTAGTAACCGTCGGAAAGGCGACATGTCGGAAAGCCGACATGTAACCCTCCGGAAGTAAGGGGTCAACAGACACCGGCTAGCTGATAACATTCGTTTCCATTAGCATTGCTAGTACAAAATGCTAAAAAGCTTCCAGTGGAAGTTTCTCAGTAACCGTAGGGCCAATTAAAAAAGGGTTTACAACTATACGACTAGTATGTCATAAAAAAAACGAATTGGTGGCTTGTTCTGCAACGCTACCGTACATACCCGTCTGCGATGGAAATATTTCAGGACATTAGCTAGCTTGCGTTGGTTTTGAGGCTAGTTTTGCTGCAAGGTTTGACATTTTTGCCGATGCAAAACTAGGAGGTGAAGGCTCCTGCCAGAAATAATGGTCCGATCATGTGTGCTTAGTTCTCTAATTTGAGAGTCAGACACTTGAGGCACTGTGGTGCCAGGCAGCCTACCTGTGGTAGGTAGACATGTGTGGAGGGGAGCGTGGCGCTGCTGGCACTAGCGGCTGCCTCTGCTGCTTTGGCCTCCGCTGGGGGGAAGAGAGAGGGAGAGAAAAATGGAGAGTAAGACTCAGGGATTGCAGTAATTATGCATGGTTTTACAATTAATCCATGGGACCCACGAGATGACTGGAGCTAATCAGTCTGAGCTAACATGAGAGGGAATGAGGACAAAATAAGAAATTAGAGAGGCAGCGCAGTAGCCAGTAGAGAAAGTGGAGCAAGATAGAGATAGAGAATACGAAAATATAATTCAGTGACAGCAGTTGGAAAATGCTCCATTGCAGTGAGTCTGCAAATGCGGGAATGCCTTAACATTAGACACTGTCCAACTGATACACCCTTTCATTAACTACCACTTTCCATCTGGCGTCCCTTTTTTCAACCCAATTTTCAAGCATTTTCAAAACATTTCAAAATGTTCAAAAACAGATCTATGCAAGCTCACAACACTTCTCATCGCAAAATCAACACTTCTCATCGCAAAATGTGAGCTTGTAGATCTGTTATTTTCCCTACCCAACGTACGAGACTATAGCCTATAGGGCTTAAGTGGTTATGTCTCACCTGCGGATGTAGAGGGCAGGTCTGGGTCATGTGGGGGCTGCTGGCCCAGGGGAGCAGAGTACGGAGGGGGAGGCATGTAAGCCGCAGGGCCGTCAAACGCTTGGGGATAGAATCCACCTATACAAGAGGAACGGGACGCTTGCAGTTTAGGTTCGATCAATGCAAGTTGCACCAACTCCACAAACATGGATTTGGCCTTGATATTTGGAAATCAGCCTTGCATAAACATCCAAGTACGTAAAAAAAAAAAAAAGCGTAGCTGATGATAACGGTGAAACTTTTGTGTTAAGAGTGTACCTTGAGGAGGAGCGGGGCTAGCGTAGGAGTAGCCGGGCGGGGGTCCGGCAGGGTACATGCCATTGGCAGGTGGAGGGGGGTAAGTGTAGGCCCCGTTTGCCATGAAAGGGCAGCCACCGAACCCCGGAACCACAGGCTGACCCCTGGATGCTGCAATCCATGAGATGGGAAAAAAACGCAGATAAAAGAAAATGCTACATTATAATCACCACGTCAAGGATCCTGAGACAACAGTGCCTTGGAACTGTACGTTTCATAATGTTACCTTGAGCTGCGACCTGCAGCATGTACTGGCCAAACTCTATGGCTCCTCCAGCAGCGAACACCAACTTAAACGTGGCAGAGCCCTCCCATCCCCCTTGAACAATAATGAAAAGAAGGAATCCAGTATATAAGTACAATATTGTATGTATTATTATCAGTGTAGGAAAGATAATGACTTATTCTGTAATGCAGTGGTTCTGAACCTTTTCAGGCCGCGACCGACCAAAATAATCATATTTGAACTGGGGACCCCCCAAAATAATCATAATTGAGTTGACGGCGTTACATTTATGTTGACTCGGTTCCACAGATTAATATTGTGAAAATAGCCGATCCACAAGCTCACAAAGCCTCGCGTTGCAAGACGTTGTGAGCTTGTAGATCAGCTATTTTCACAATTTTGGCCAATGATTGACCGTTTTTTATGATATACTTTGTTGATTGCTTTTGATGTAGAAATGGTCTTTTTTCATTTCATTTCATTTTCATTTAGGTATTAAAAAGGTCTGAAAAGTCCTTAAATTGTCACTTTACTGTCATCTCGTGGACCCCCCCAAAAAATCATGTGGGGACCCACCTGGGGATCCTGACCCACAGGTTGAGAACCACAGCCGTAACGCTCTGACACACAGACAGACACACACACACAAACACACACACACACACACACACACCTCCGGGCTCAGCGGTGACCGTGCCTTTGATGTAATTGGCTCCCAACACCGGTTGTTTGACCTCACAGCCCTTCATCAGATAAAAGGGCATCATGAAGGACTTGAATGCATCTCTTCCCTTTGCCTGGAAGATCACCTGCGAGACGGCAACACCATCCTGTCAGCTGTTAAACAACTCAAGTGTCAACTTTTTCCATCACCTTGGAGATGTGTGGTGGCCCACTCACAATAGATGCATATAATACATAATGCTCTTAACCCATTAAGACCTGAAGCCGATTCTACAAATGTCTTCTAAATCTGTTTTCTGAAACACTTACTGTATGTTGCTAGAATATCAGTGGTTCTCAAGCTTTCATGTACATGTACAAGGACCCCCAAAATGATATGTATTTAGATGGCGACCCCCATCTCAAACTATTTGGTTCCAGGGACCCACAGAAGAATTTTTGAATTAAAAATGTTTGCTTTATATGAATATATATATATATATATATTCAAAGATTTGCACACATTTTCACGATTTTTCAAAAATAGCAGATCTACAAGCTCATAGCGCGGCACTCGGTGCCGTGCTATGAGCTTGTAGATCTGCTATTTTTGAATAGCCAAAGTGTAAAAATAAAAATAAATTACACAGATGCGTTCCAGGTCTTAATGGGTAAAACAACTCAAGCGTCAACTTTTTCCATCACCTTGGAGATGTTGTGGTGGCCCACTCACAATAGATATATATAATAAATAATGCTCTAAAAGGTAGAACGAAGTATTTATGCTTTTTGTTGATGACTTGGTGTCAATGATATCAGGTTTTTTTCCCTAAGCTATGGGTTTGGGCCTGATTTATTATACTTAAGTTACGTGGCGGTGTCATGCGTCAAAGATAGCAGACTGGGCTATTTTTTTATGCATGACACAATCATGTGCAACCAAGTGTAAATCAGGCATTAGCCTCTCACCCTGTAAGGAGTGAGGTAGACACTCCCCTTCTTGCTCTTTCTGAAGGCTTCTGGGAGGTTGTCTGCGTCGGAAAACACCAGCTCCACATTGTCATAGTTCATCAAAACACTGGAGAGGAAAATAAAGCATTTTGCACTGCGTTAGATGCTACATTAGGACGGTTAAAATATCCATTTGCCTACAACAGGGGTCTTCAACGTTTCTTCAGGCCAAGGACCCCTTAGCTGAGAGAGAGATGAAGCAGGGACCCCCCACTACATTGTGTTGCAGATTAAACATGTTCATAGATTTCATAGACAGCTTCATAGACTTGGTTGACAGCACTATCGATTCATGTTAATGTATTTCAGACATTTAACCACTTAAACTGTCAATACTTAGTAAACTTGACCTTTCACTCTGTACTTTGTCTGCTCTTTTTTTCCCCTACACCACCAAATCTCTTTGCCGAAACTAGCCGATCTACAAGCTCACAGCGAGGCGTTGTGAGCTTGTAGATCGGCTATTTTCGGCTAAAAAAAAATCTCCTCAGAATAGGGATGCTAGGGTTCAAGTGGTTCATGTTAATGAGGACCCCCTACGAGTCCCGGACCCCCTGTTGAAGCCCCCTGGCCTACACTATAAGAATCTGCAATCAGTATAGTGTAACTGTCTTACAAATACTAGTCTAAGCTTCATTTATTTGACCTCTTTAACAGCCAACACCACGTTTCACAATCGTAAGCACTAAGCAGATCATGTGGGTCATTGTGTGCAGACAGTTGTCCAGTTACAAAACCCTCAATGTCTGACCATCACTTATTTCCAGTAAACAGTAGTAAAAGGATTAGGATTATTACATGACAGGTACGGTACTGACACTGGCCTGCTATTGGCCATGGGCGACCTGACATATATATATAGTAGGCCTAATAGGTTTAACTTTATAGGTTTGAGTATGGTATGTTCTGGATCAGGTTCTGTCGCCACTATATAGATGGAGATTTGGCCTTTATTTTTCAACTAGACTCAATAATATTCGTATACAACACTATTGTAGCAATAAGGAGCCAGACATAACCTGATGGTACTGGTGTGCTGGTGACAGCTAGCAATGCAACACAACACACTGCAATGACAGGGGTCTTGGATGCTGACCAATTAAACACAAAACGAAAAGCGACAGATTATGTTATATTAGTGTTAGTGAACACTTCATCACCCATGGTGTCCCTATATCCTGGGCATAGGCGAACATACAAAATAATAAGCTAAAATAGCAGCTCTACAAGCTCACTGGTCGGCTATTTTCGTCAGCAAATCTGTATATCACCAGCTAGCCAGGCGAGAGTAACGTTACATACCTTTCACTGTTGTTGATGATGACGCCGCCGGACTCTGAGTTGTTCATGTTCAGAGCCATGTTGATGATGATGATGTTGTTGTTGTTATTGTTAGTGTCAGTGTGTGTGGGGGGGGCAGATGTCTACTGTTTAAAACAGAACGTAAAGTGTGTGTAGTGTTCAGTGCTGCTCAGCAGATGAAGCCGTAGCGTTGTGTTGTTATGGTGCTGATGATGATGACAGCTCTGCCTCTGAGCGGATGATGACGACACCTGCACTTCCGCCATGCGTGCGTGCCGTGCGCCCCGCCCACAAAGTTACGTCAGACGTCGTTTGCTAGAAAATAAAATTTAAAATATTAAAAATATTTTTTTTTCAGTATTGTAACTGCATTTTGTCCTGTTATTTGTAATTTTAATGTTGATGTTTTATCAATAAAAATATTTTATTATCATTATTATTTCCTGCTGCCTTAACAATATTATGTGTACACAACCAGCTTCCCACAGGCCTGCTGCGTTCTTTTTGGCAAGCGACACCCTCGCTGTATTATAATTATTTGTCATACTAAAAACATTTATGAAGTTTCCATGGATTATCAATGGATAATCAATGCAAGACAATGTAACCAGTAACTCCACGTGGGGGCGCTAAAGCTGTCGGTGGTAATGGTTTGGCCTCTTGATGCTTTGATACATTTTCCTGTAGGCCTATGTAGGACTTTTCGCTAATCCTACCAATTTCGAGCAAACCAAGATGGAAAAGGGGACTTTTTAGAATGTTTGATATTCCATACGGTTTTGAATTTGTATTTATTTAATGTATGCACAACTTTCCAAAACTATGTGACATTAATTTACACCAAAAATCAGTAGAAGGTGTGATATTTTTTCAGACTTAATTTCCACCAACAGGGAGGGTTGGTCACCTTCTCTATGGATAAAGGTTGCTAGGGTGTCCATTTCATTTCAAAAGTAGGCTAGTAGCTAGCTACTACCTGCATGTTTTCAGAACTCACTTTACCTTCATAGATTACCATTGTGTTTCAACCAATGGATAATATAAGGGTTTACACACAATACAATTAATGTTGTTTGTGCAAGTTTTGGGAACTTATACTTTGTCTGTGTGATTTTATAGCCAGGCCTATCCTATTTAATCACAGATTTCCAAACCATGAATTAGTTAAATGCAATAGCAGTGATACCCGGCCCCTCACTACATGTGTGAGTTGAAACCTCACTGTAAAAAAAAAAATATGATTTTTTCTTTCTCCTCATCATCTTCTCATCATAGTCATCTATTTTTCTCTTGTGCTTGGAGTCCTCCTGCAGCTATATTTTACATATGTATTTTTTTCCACTATAGCCCATCACGCATATCTGAGTCACACTTGTTTGGGTGACTACACAATGAATTTGCATTCTCTACAAGGAAGTGGTCTACTTTTGCTACCGAGTCTCATGGAAAATCATCTTTACTTGAAGTTAATCAATTGACGTTATCTCCCATCAAATATGAACTCTAAAATATATTAAACAGTTATCTTTTCAAAATCTTGTATATCTATTATGCATCAATTCAGACGTCTGTCTGTCTGTCTGTCTGTCTGTCTGTCTGTCTGTCTGTCTGTCTGTCTGTCTGTCTGTCTGTCTATCAGACTGACTGCTGACTGTGAGTGTCATGTGACATCATTTTGATTTTCTCTTGTGTTGTTAATAATGGGAGACATGGAATGGGAGGGAGCCCTGTGAAGTAAGATGGAACGGTACCTATAGAAGCTTTGTAGAATAGATTTAGCATGATAAAAAGGGGCCATGCCTGTGAAAAATATGTTTGCTTGTTTATCCAAGATCTTTATGCTCAACTTCGTTCTGGAATCTTGCCCTGGCCCCCTGCTCCTTGAGACTGGTTGTTACTGGGGGTTATGGAGGAAGAGCATATTGTAATTGTTGCAACATCAATTAAATGATTTCCACTTTTTGTTTTATTGTCCTCAAGATTTATGTTTAAAATAATTTAACAGGTGTCAAAACTCAGACTTTATGTGGTATATAGGTGATGCAGATAGACTTTTTGAACACTAGAGGTTCGTGCCACTACGCAGCCCTCACATCTAGAGTTCAGGCCGCTATGCGGACCTCACATCTACGTCGCACTGCCAATCCGAATGAATTTAATGTGGGTCAAAACTCAGACTTAAGACACAAAGTAAATATGTAAACATATTTACTTTGGCTCTTTGTGTTAACAAATATTAATTCAATGTGTCTCTTTGTGTTACAAATATTATTTAAATGTTTTAAATTTAAATGATTTAAATGCTTTGTGTAAACCATGTTTACTGTGCAGCTTTCAGTTGAAGTGAATATAACTGTTTATACTTGTGTTTTTGGTGTTTTATAATCCAATATAAAGGATTGGGCCTTAATACAAGACATGTAAATAAAATAAATCAAATCAAATCAAATTCATACAGTGGTTCATAGTACAGCCATGATTCGACTGTGCTTTAATCGGTACAGTGCATACTGCATACCATATGCATAATAGTATATGCACGGCTACTTGTCAGAACATAGTTTGTGGTTTGCCTGTGGCCCTCGCTTCTCTTACCGAGGTTTGCATGCGTAAACAAATGAACAGAGGAGGGGAGTATCTGCGGAGAGAGAAAGAAACATGACATTATGCAGTTACGCACACACAGTCTAGGGCCCTAGATAAAGGAACGGTTACAAGTCAGAGATACCACCTTATAGAGGAAGTGATGACTTCCGGCTGCAGTGTAATAGCACCAGGCTGCATGTGTTACTGCCTCTCTGAACCTTTCCTTGACACTCGTCTCTAGACACACTACGCCTAAACACAGGACACTCAACTGAACAGCTCGTGCGCCAGCGGACTGGTTATCATAACACCCATCATAATGTCAACCCAAAGTGGGATTGCAGCCACAAGTGACAATCTACTAGAGCCACCTGATCAGGTATGTACCAGAATGTCCCTTATTTGACAATGCTCAATTGTGCTGATGTTGATGTGTGCAGTTTAGAGCCGGTTTTGTTTACCACTCATCCAAAGCTGGCTTGAAACACTGGCGGCCTGGCCGGTAATGTGGTCAATATTCTTGATTTTAAAGTATCATCTTAGTTCGTGTAAGGTAGGTCTAGCTATGATGGAAGTGGGGGATGCTTTGCAACAGCTATCTTTAGGCTGTCGTGACCATGTTTCATCCCTTAGTCACTTGCCGCATGGAACATGTTCCTCACAGAGGGGGGTTTTTCCATTTTAACCAAGTTTCAACTTAAAGGTTGATTGTCACATCACAAGTTTAGAGGTGTAAACTTGTATAAATTGCAGTTTCAACAGATAATCGTAAGAAAAGGAAAATGTCAAACAAGAAAAAAGAAAAGAGTGTCCTATTTTTCATGTGGGAAGGTTGAGTGGGTGATTTGCCTGATACCCTTTCAGTCAATTTCCTTATCAGCCAAAATGAGGAAGTCCCTTAATAACAAGCTCCATCACTCTGAGAGTCTCCCTGTTATTTGCTTGGTTGATGCACTTTGAAACCCCCAGTTTCTCTCAAGCTCTGTAGCAACAGCTGTAATCTATACACTGTGGTGAGACTGAGAATGCTGTCAAGGACCTTTCACAGCACACTGTTTAAATCCTGAATGTATACAAAAACCTGTCAGTCTGTCAGTATATACCATATCAGACAGTTGACAGTGTGCACCGTTGTTGTTGGTGAGATTAAACGTTCTATAACGTGATCTTTAATGATTGTTATTTTAAAAGAAAATTGGTGGTGAAACCGGGATAGCTTGGATTGACTGTTTTAGTTCTGTTGTTACTACATTGTTTCCTGGATTGTGTCACTGTGATAACAAAGTATGTTATAACTCTTTGTTGCAGATGCAAGGCTCCACACCGGCCAGACAGAAACACGTAAAAAATAATTTAACTTACAGCAGTTATACACCTTCAAGTGTGATTCAGATATTCTAAGTATTTTTGGTACAGCACAGTTGAAATGTTATATTTCATATGAGCTTTCAGTAACATGCCCACATAACGATAACTTTCAATAACACACTGTTTTGCTCTCAGGGTTCGCCCGGTCATGTACGTAGACTCGGGATGACAAGAAGAAGAGACAGGAAGGTAAGGCCATACTCTTAAGTAGTTCACCCAAAAAATTACTTATTTTCTATCAATTACACACCCCATGAAGCCTTGAATTCATGGAGATTAAAAAAATAAAATAAAAATCTCCATGAATTCCAGGCTTCATGGGGTGTGTAATTGATAGAAAATAAGTATTTTCTTTTGGTGAACTACTCCTTTTAGGCCAGTCCACACCAATGCAACTCCTTGCAACTGTTTGGGGATAATGTTGCAACTAAGTAGTTGCAAGAAGTTGCAGTTGCAAGGAGTTGCATTGGTGTGGACATGCTATCGGCCATTATTTAACCACTTAAACTCTATACTTGGTTGTCCCTCAGGGCTCTATATTAGTGGCCTGTCTGTTTTCCCTCTACATTAAATATCATTGCTGAATAGCCAATATGTAGATCGGCTATTTGCTGAATAGACTATCTATTTGCTGAATAGCCCAGCTATTTTCTGCAAAAGTTTTCCCCACAATATGGATTCTGGGGTTTAAGTGGTTAACTTTCCTGACGATGTCACAGTATCGGCAATTATGCAGCTGATGTGTCCCAATCTTTAACCTCTTTTAACCTGGCGTCTCTATTTTGGGTGAGTTATTTCAAAAAGCAAAAAGCTTTCAAAAAGATAGCAGGTCTACAAGCTCACAACGTACTGTATAACGTTTTTTGAATAGAACCTACTGTAAGTGGTTAAATAAAAGAAAGTTCACTTCATGTGTTGTTTATTTTGTATCTATCAAAGCCTTTCAAATTGATTAGAAAATGTTGCACTTATTGACAATATCAGACAGAACATTGTAGAATAGTGGTCTAAGTAAAAGTACTCTTCAAAATCGGCATTGGACTAAAAAGTCTGGCATTGGTTGGGCTAGTTCAAACAGCTTGCGTTTCTTCATCCATTCATGTCCACCAATGGACAGAGCAGAGGAATAACAAACAACATGCCATTTAATCATGCTTGTTTGCTCAATGCGACAGTATACTATACAGACATAAGCATAGTTCATGTACAGATGGATATACCTTCTCTAAATCTGTATACCTTCTATGAACAAGCACGCTACACTGATGTATGTAAATCTGATCCCTTTTATTTTTGTAAATGCCCCTTTGATGCTATGGTTCTTTACAGAAGGCTATAATGTGTGTTTTTAACCTTTTTGTTTATATATGTTTTTTTATATTCTTTATTTCATTATAATCCAGTATTAGCTCTTTTATTATCTTGTTATTTATTTGATGTTGTTATTTATTTGATGTTGTTAGCGTAGTCTTGCGGAACATGCCACACTAACATGTCTCTGCTTGTACCTGTATGAGTGAGTGACAAATAAACCCTCTTGGTCCTTGATTCTCTTCAGGATTTGAAGGATGATGAAAACCCAGAGGAGAAAGCCAGAAGACATAAGGAACAGGAGGTATTTTAACCCATTTAGACCTGTTTAACCTATACTGTATGTCTTTATACCTCTCAATCCGGGACAGCATCTGTGCCATTTTAGATGGCGCTATATAGCAACATTATTATTATTATTATTTTATTTATTTAGAAAAAAAAAGGTTCTCAGAAAACAGTTTTTAGAAGGTGTTTTTAGAATTGACGTCAGGTCCAAATGTGTGGACCTGACCTGAGTCACCAAATGTGTGACTTTAGACTCTGCGTGTCATCTTCTCAATCTGTCTATTTCAGCTGAAACCCTTGTATAAGGAACTGTTGTACACCATCATGCATAAATTGGGGAAACCAGCATCCGCTAAGGTTTTCACAGACGACGAGCTTCGCAAATACATCAGGGAGGTAAAGGCTAGACTGACACACTGACCGCACATTTCTCACACATGACCCTGCTCCTGCTGTACACTTGGCTGGGTATGGTTGAAGTTGAGCTGGGCGATCAAACAAAATATCACAATATATATTTTTGACCAAATACCTCGATATTGATATTGCAACAATAATATTGTATTGTGACGATAATATCGAATGCATTTGTTTTTTCAAAAACTTTCAAAAATAGCAGATCTACAAGCTCACAAAGTGTCGAGATGCAACGTGCTTGTAGATCAGCAATTCTTTTTGCAAATTTTTACAGTTATCAAAAACCAGGAAAAGACAACACTTAGTATATGCCATACGACGACATTACGATATCCATCCCAGACACTAGTCGCATACTGTATCACGATATCAATGTAATGTCAATATATTGCCCAGCCCTCGGAAGAAGTTACTCAAATGACTGACAGAGATCGTTGCCAGCTGTTGTTAGACTCTCTGTTCTCTCTCTCTGCCAGGCATTCAGTTTGACAGAGTCAGAACACAGCAGTCTAATGGAGAAAGTACAGAACACAGAGGTGAGAACAATCATCATTTACTAATCGCCTTTCTTTTAAGCATTTATTTTGTGTTATTCATTGAACAGAGTCAGTGATTATGTTATTTAGACGCCATTGACACCCACGCACGGTTTTACACTTGCTGTTGTATTTGAATACTGGTTTGACTGCCCTGCACAGCCCCCTGTATACTGTCTGATGGCCACGGTGAAGGAAGCCAAAGGTATCCTGGGAAAAGACATCAGTGGTAGGTTCCTTTCCATTCAGTCTCCTGCAAGCCAGATCTTTTCCTACAAATTATTGCAATTTAACTTGATTGATTTGTTTGTTGACAAGAATACAGCCCAAATAGGTAACCTCTTCTTTGCTTGAGATTACTATATCATCAACTCTGACCTTGAAATCCTTTGCATTGCTAAGGGTATGTTTGGACACAAAAGGAATGGATTCTGTTTTACCAAGGTGTAATTGACAGTTTGTTATCGGAAAGCCAAGTGCGGAGTTCAGAACTGAGGGTTTCCTCAACTTGCATTTTGTCCTCGCCCGATACCAGGAGTTCTGAGTCATCAACGAACAATAACAAATTGCAGTTACAGGCTGCTTTCATGTCGTTAGTGTGTAGGAGGAACAGTAACTCTGAGGAATCTGGTGGGGATGTTGTCATGGCCAGTGGCCTTGGTTGGCTGAAGGGCGTTTTTTTACCGATTTAAGTGTACTCATAGTGTGCTTGGGTATGATTTATACCATAGAGAACTGAATGTGCAAGTTTGTTAAGTTAATTACCATTGCCTAACCCTGTTGGTGGCAATGGTAGTGGAAAAAACTGTTGATACAGTTTGCCACCAGTTTGTCAGCAAACTGTTGAAACAGTTTGCCACCAGTTTGTCAGTAATGAGTGAGCCACCTTGTAGTCTTAGTTTGTAGTTTGTTGTTGAAGCCTAATTGTTAGTGCTTCACTATAGAGTAGTGTTTCATTGATCCCGATTTGATTGTGTTGTGAGAATCATTTGAGGGTTATCATCAGAGGTTTAGCTTTGGGATAAATTACCGTTATCCATAGATTCAGTGGAGTTGCTGCCTATGTCTGAGAGTACATTAAAGTTAATGTTGGATCTCACATAGATGAGGAAGCCATATTTAAAGGGACCACCTTGTTGAGAGCATGAGCTGACAGGAGTGTAGAAAAGCGTGGCTGATTTGGTAGCAATCAGCAGACTGACAGCTGATTACAGCTGAGGTGCGTATGTGTCCTGCACAAACAAAGCAGAGGTTTCCTCTCAGGTTTGACGTTTCCAACAGACCTCTGGTGCATTTCCACAGGTTTCAGTGACCCGTACTGTCTGCTAACCATCATGGAGGACGAGAAGGTCGTACGCACAAGGCGCTCCAGAGCCAAACCCCGTAAAGCTATCGTGAAGGACGTGGTTTCAGATGATAAAATCTTCCCTACGGAAATAAAGAAACAGACTTTAAATCCTATTTGGAACCAGACCTTCATTATGTGAGTCTGTTGCTTGTTTTATACTCCGAAAATAGCAATACCCAATCTACAAGCAAGCTTGTAGATTGGGTATTGCTACAATCTACCATTGGGTATTTTTGGCACACAACACCGGTGTATTAACAATTGGGTCTGTTTGTGTGTGTGTGTGTGTGTGTGTGTGTGTGTGTGTGTGTGTGTGCGTGCGTGCGTGCGTGCGTGCGTGCGTGCGTGCGTGCGTGCGTGCGTGCGTGCGTGTGTGTGTGTTTCATCTCTGACCACAGAGAATTTGAGGACAGTGCAGGTGCCAGCTTCCATCTAGAGATGTGGTAAGATAATCACACAACTCGTCTTTGTCTGAACTATCTACTACCACTTCTTTCCCACTTTAATATTCATATCAATTGTGGACATTTTAGGGATAAGGATGAAGAGGTGTCTCTTGCACAGAAACTGGGGGAGTTCAACGTTCATAATATAAAGAGGTACTGTGCTATCTCTCATACACTCCACTGTATGTGACCTAGCAGGACATATGGACATAAAATAAACTCTTACTGTGTTTCTTACCCGTTTTAGAATGTTCAAGGATGCCAAAAAGGAGAAGGGCGAGGATGACTACTTGGGGAATGTTGTCTTAAAGCTACAGGTAGAACATTTCCCGTTTTTAGCTCTGCTTGTTTTTCTCCACCCTTCTCAACTCTGAATAATCTATTTCATGTCATTTGTTTATCAGATCTGGTTCATCTAGTATATGTTTGTTTAACCCATTAAAACTGGGAAACTATCTGTGTCATTTTAGATTTTTATCTAGATATATATAGCACATTGGCTCTCTTTGGCTATTAGAAAATAGCAGATATACAAGCTCATAGCGCGTCACTTCGTGCCGCGTTATGACCCACGGGTTGAGTACCACTGCTGCACAGTAACAGATTAGTGGGAGTTAGTACAAAGGACAATGCAAACCATGTCAGTATGTGTAATACAAATAATTACTTATACAAAGCACTATTTGACCTCCTGCTTTGGCGTTCTGAATCTGTCAACCTTCAGGATCTGCACTGTACAGAAGATAACTGGTATGACCTGGAGCCAAAGACAGAGACGTACCCTGACAGGGGCAAGTGCCATCTGAATCTCAAGTTCATCCACAAAGAAGTGAGTTTTAATCCAGTCATTTAACCTGTAACCGTCACCTGTTTTTCATGAGGAGAGTTGATGATGATGAGTTGACAATATATCAATAATGCTTTTACAGAGCAGATCAGAGTATTTTAGATGTAGTGATGATCAATACAATGAATTGATGATTGCTGATATATAATGATATTGAATTGCCAGATAGAAATATAGTGATGTATAGACAAGTCGTTACAGCTTTGATAAATTGATTTCACATACATCAGAGCACAAGGTGTTTTTGATGGCAAGACCATAGCAGTGGTGGTGTGACATGTCATAACATTAATTAGGACTCACAGTATTCTTGACATTGGTGCCAACGTTTTACTAAAGCGTGGTGTTGTTTGATTTTTGATTTTGAAGACACTGGATTTCATTCATTTCAGTACGGTATGAAGATTTACTTGTAGAGACTTGAACCTTGCCTACATAGGCAATCCAACACTCTAAATATTATTGTACAGGCATTCTTTGTCAAAATACATTATTGTTGCGTTTATCGCAATTTTAAGCTTGGATTGGTTTACACAAGAAATATCTTATGGTTGCCCATCTTTTTGTAAACTCTGGAAATACTGTAATTGTGGTAGTCTATTTTTATTGACTACCACAATTACAGTAATAATCAAATATTTATTGATTATTTTCATGCAAATACTAAATGTTTTGCTTAAAATGTAAAACCACATTGAGGATGTATATATATATATATAAAATACAGGGGTATAAGGGATATGTCTTTTATGTCTTGTGTGACTGACAGAGAGATACGACACTGAGTGCTGGCAGATGTGCCTATGTCAACTACTGTGGAATTCTACAGCAGTTTGTTCAGGCTTACATAGCTACACAACAGGTAAGGGATTGATCTAGTCCTCGTTCTTTATGTGGCACTCATAGACACAGTTTTCACATTAAACCTTATTTGATAATAAGATGAACAGTGCATACACATACAACACCCTTTCTTTCGCTTTCTCTCTCTGTCTCTCTGTGTGTGTGTGTCTCTCTCTCTCTCTCTCTCTCTCTCTCTCTCTCTCTCTCTCTCTTCCCCAGGGTTCTGATCCATGGAAGGGGGAGTTGTGTGCTGAGGCACAGGTCCTGTTGGAGCTCTATGCCACTCAGAATGACCTCTCACCTTTCCTGCAGGACTTGGCGTAAGCATCATCTCATATTAAAATTGGCTTAAGAGAGGACGGGCAGGCGGACTACGTCGTCACGCTCATGTCTCTATGACTCAGGCACTTTCAACGCCAGGTTGAAAGTGCCTAGTCTGTCTGTCGGTGTTATAAATTAATGAACCAATGAAAAGAATGAACAAGCTTGTGACTAATGAATCACTACATTGGATGCAGTGGATCACAGGTTCTTTGATTCCAACGGTATTGGACAAGATTTCCGACCAACAGCCACGATAAGGGTCTATATCTATAAATAAACAGGTGAGACTGTGTGTTTCACATTGTCATTTTGGTGGTCAGAAAAAAAACAATTCTCCGTAGTGAGCTGTTAGTGAGGGGTTTCCAAATGGACACTTACAGGTCTCTAACTCAGAGAGTCTACACATGTTTGCGGGTCCATTTGGTTCCATCTGTACTCTCTCAGAGTTAAGGTTGATCCTTGATATTAGTCTCAGTGCCTTTGTTGGTGTGTGTAACCCTGACAGGAAGTGGGTTGCCTACGGTAAGCTGTACCAGACGTTAGAGGTGGACTCCTCTGTGCTTTTCCAGCAGATCACCAGCATAGAGTACCACTGGCGCCAGCAAGAGCTGCCTTACCAGCAGGTAATCATCACATTCATTCATTCATTCATTCATTCATTCATTACCACATGAGCCCTATAGTGCGTTGGTTCTCAAACTTGGGGGGGTTCCAGGGGGTCCCCATGCACCCAATATAGCGTCACAATAATTTTAACCACTTTAACCTTTTATGCTTTGGCTATTCAAAAATAGAAGATTTACAAGCTCATAGCAGCTATGAGCTTGTAGATCTGCTATTTTTGAAAAATCGTGAAAATGTTTGCAAACCTTTGTATATATATATTTTTAAAGCTAACATTTGTTACTAAAATCTTTGCTTCTGGGGGTCCCTGGAACAAAATATTTGAGATGGGGGTCCGCGACCATATACATATCATTTTGGGGGTCCTTGACATGAAAAAGTTTGAGAACCACTGCTAAGGTGCACTGGTTCTATAACTATAACTCTGACAGTATACAATAGGTTATCTCTGGGACACCGGTCTAAACTGTAAAATCCTCAGTGCTAATTTAACTCTGGGAGTGTACAAATGGAACTGAAACTGAAAACATGAAACTTTGTCTGTCTCCGCTGTGTGCTTAGAAAAAGGAACTTGGGGACTCTTTACATGACTTCCTGCAGTACGGATTACATCTGGTGTCCAAATACAGAGACGTCTTCCCTCTGAGCGCTACTCTTAAACTACAGATATTGCTCAGGTAATATGTCATTGGTTTTTATGTCACCTCTACGTGAATCTATTAGGTCTATAGTATCAACCCATAATGGTCAGTAACAAAATGGTCAAATGCACTTTTTTCAGAATTCTGATGCAGATCTGTAAGACCCAGGCCTTTCAGAAACTGAACCCAGCCCAATTTGAACTCCAGAATGAGGTCACTGATGCTGTGCAGGTTAGTATACTCACCCTATGACTTCAATTGTTGCATCATCATTTATTATGGGCATTTGATGGAATTTTCTGTTTGGTTTTAAGCACTTGAACCCTAGCATCTCTATTCTGGGGGCGAACATTCAGCGAAAATAGCAGATCTGCAAGCTCTCAATCTAGTATAGAGCCCTGGGGGACCCCGGTCAACTAAGTATATAGGGTTTAAGTGGTCATGTTGCACAGTGAATCTTCTATTACTAAGGGTCAAGTTTTTTTCATTTCTTCCTCAGGAAGGGACACAGGAGTGGTTCACCATCAAGAAGGGTTTGCATCAGCCCATGACTAAGGTAAATGGTCTGGAGGTGCTTCTCGCTTGGTTTTCCTTGGTTTATTTCTGCTTTTCATGTTATGCTTGTCATATTCCTTTACTGTGGCGTATCCATGTCATATCCAGGACTTGTCAGAGACTGTCAAAGCCCTCCTCAAGTTGACTGAGGAGGTGCAACAAGACATCAAACACAGCAAGGATGTGTGGAATAAAATATTTGTCAGGTACTGTAGGTTGGAGAGAAGTCACATATTCACTAGCATAATGTTGTTTTCATGCTCATGCATATGGTGACGTATGTCTTGTCTTCACAGTACTGTTCAAATGGACCTGTTCACTATCGTCTATCAGAAGCTGGAGTCTTTAGTAAGTGCCGAAAGCTAATTAATCATCTTGGTTCTCATCTTGCCATCATGTTTTTCTACTTGATTCTCTCGCTCTCCCCTTCTTCTCTATTCTCTCCCTCTGCAGTTAGCTGAGGAGGTCAGGGACACTTTGTCCTTGGTGGAGGGACAGATGGACGAGGGTCTAGCCAACAGTCTGTTCCCCCTTTACCTGCTTCTGCAGGCCATACACAAAGACAAGGCCTTCTTACAGAAGAGGTTAGACACCTTGAAGTCCCCCATTCATGTTCACAGCAACATTCTAACAACATTTGGGACAACACCTCACAAGATCTAAAACATAAAATAAAATGAAATGCGATTAAACATTTAGATGCTGAAATAAATGTCTAACTCTTGCAAAAGATTTACAAACACTTGGTTCACGTTACAACAGCGCCACAATGGAGATTATGTGGGCAGAAATTCTATTTTTGATTGTTTCAGGAATAAGTTAATGGAGCTAACAAACTTTCATGAGGGGTTCAGAGACGCTCTTCCTTATTGGCTGAACAAGGCCTTCAGCACGACCAAGGACAGGGTGGAAAAAGCTGTACTGGTAGACCAGGTAAGGTGCACTCTTTGTGATGTATTCAGCATATAGTTTGTTTAAAACAGTGGTTTGGTATGCATTTGGCCATGGACCCCATCCATTTGGTTTCAAACTATCAATAATTTAGCTGGGAATCCCCTGGGACCACCTCAAGGACCCCTGGGAGACCCCACTTCGAGAACCCCTGCCCTGGTTTAAAAGTGCCACTTTGCCACATTTTTTTAAGAATCCTATTGATCTGTTGTGAGAAAGACATGACAATCAGACACAAAACTGTCCATTGCATGTGATGTCAAAGGCCTCTAGGAAAAGCCCTGCCAGCCTTGGTGAAATGCACTCTGCTTTCCGCCAGATTATGCGTTTTGCATTGGCTGGCAGGTACAGTACCTCCTGAGTAATTGTTTTCTCCCTATTAACTTCTAACCCCATCCTAATTCCAATGTTTCAATATTCATGTTCAACGCAGCTGCAACCGCTGCAGACTGGGGCAGTGCCCGTCAAACACAGCTCATCAGCAGTAGACCTGGTGGCGTGCATGCAGCCCATCTGCAAGATGTGGGAGGATCTTTCCTGGCCTGACCCAGAAGAAGCCTTCATGCTAATGGTCAAGATAACTGAGGTAGTGTAGGCTACTGTACTGCATATCACCCACTGTAATGGGTATTTTCACTGTGACATTTTTCATGTGTCTGTCTTTTCAGGATGTGTGCAAGATCATGGCAACCTACTGCCATATTCTAAAGGAGAGGGTCAGGACACTGTCTAAGACCTCGGACCCCAGCAGTGCCATCAACATGGTGAGCGGAGGAATGGATAGAGACCTGCCAGCCTGTTCTGTATCCAAACACGTATCCTGTGCTTCCGAAAGCAGTAAACCACCAAATGTCCCCCCTCTGTCTGCAGCTGTGCGTGGTGGTAAATGACCTGGAATATTTGCGGTTGTTCGTGGACCGTCTTGACACCCAGCTGAACTGGGCGGGGCTTCAGGAGCGCACCCGTACAGTGATCGCAGAGAGCCAGTTCCACAACACGCTGCCCTCGCAGCTGGAGCAGGCCCAGTCGCTCCTCAGGCGAGAGATACGCTCTGCTCTGAACACCCTGGGGAAACAGGTGAGTGAATAGACATTATTAACCTCTTAAGTGTTATTTTATACCTTTTTGCACAATGATCACACAGAGATCTGAGCCAGAAGGCAAAGTTCTCCATATACCGAACAATCTTCGTTCCTACTCTCACCTATGGTCATGAACTGTGGGTAATGGACCGAAGAAGAATAAGATCCGAATACAAGCAGCTGAAATTAGTTTTCTCAGACGGGTGGCTGGCCTCTCCCTTAGAGATAGGGTGAGAAGATCAGTCATCCGTGAGAGACTCGGAGTAGAACCGCTGCTCCTTGACTTGGAAAGGAGCCGGCTTAGGTGGTTCGGGCATCTAGTACGGATGCCTCCCGAGCGTCTCCCTAGGGAGGTCCTCGCTGCACGTCCCACTGGGAAGAGACCCCGTGGCAGACCAAGGACCAGATGGGTGGGGGGGGGGGGGGGTGCACAATGGATGAATGGATGGATGGATGGATGGATGGATGGATGGATGCACAACAATATCATGAAAAAATTGTGACAATAGCCGATATACAACCTCACAACTCAACACCATCGGCTATTTTCACTATTTTTTGTTTGTTTTACTTTTCGCCTATAATGACATTCCAAAAATAGGGATTGATTATTAATCGATTATTTTGTTTTATTAGCGATTATATTTGATAAATGATCAAATTGATTAGTTCGATTAACTGTTGCGGCCCTAGTTTTAACCATTCGTCTCTCTCCTCAGCTGAACACAGACATTGAGACTCATATAAGAAGCATGGGCACGAGGCGGAGGCTGCCCTCCAAGTCCACTGAGGATGTAAGGATACTTTTCATTTTTCATTTTCTTACACCTATGTTTCCCAAATATAGGCCTGCGACACGCCTTCCCATGATATCTAGTGACTTTTACATGCTTTTCTACTTCAGGCCGTTGGCCCTCTGATGAAGTACCTGGAGAGAGAGCTGCAGTATATGAATGAAAACCTGGTCCAAGAGAACTTCAACAGGTATGGCACCTCCTTACAACTGATGCTTTTTATTCTAGAATCTCATGTGATATTGGCCTTTTTCTAGTATCCATGTATATTTCTGTATATTGCTTCGTAATTGTATTTTGTTCCCGGGGCAAGTTTGCTGACCCCTCTATGGATGAACTCAGTGATGACCATCTACCAAATGATGACTCAGCATCCACACCAAGAAGGGCTCATGGTGTTCTGTCAGAGATTGCAGTATACTCTTAAGGTCGGTCCACAACCCTAGCAGTTTATCGAAGACTATAGAGTAAAACGCGTACATGTACAGTCAGTAACAGCACACTATGCCCTTGGGAATTACTGAGTCACTACGCTTAAAACCTTTAGTATATGTGTTTGATAGAGCTCACGCACCCTTCATTTGATTGAATGGTGGTGTTGTATTTCAGTGCCTCGAGCAAAGCTTTCACGCAGAGGGAATTGGCCTTCCACTGGAAGACCTCCACACTGAAGACTACAAGGTAAGTATCTACAAGTTGTCCATCTACAATGTCCAATAACCAAAGCAGAACGTTTCAGTGTCTATTTTCTCTCTTGCCCATGCAGAGTCTGAAAGTTCAGTTGACACGCAACTGTCTCAGCAGTCAGCAGCTCATAGAGAGATTCCTCGACATGAAAGTATGGGACCAGGTGAGGTCCATAATTCCATTTGAGAGAAATCAACCCTTCTGTGGATGGATGCATTTGCTCATACTTAACCACTTAAACCAAAGGTTTTACTTTAACGTACGATGGTGTCACCCTGTAATAACACCAGATCTCGGCGCGAAAAGTGGGTTGAAAGTGGTTAACCTTGTCTTTCCATCCTCTATGCACGTCTGCTGTAGAAAGTGTACAGTGGAGAGAAGTACGGTGCCGTCACAATCCTTACATGCTACAGGAGATCAGACCACAGACTGCATGTTGAGGTTTTGAACGCAGCCAACCTCCTGCCACTAGACTCCAATGGTGAGAACACACTGAAGCTAAGCTACTGTAATAGGTGGACACATACTGTACGTATGTAGACATACACTGTCTATTTGCCATTGCATCCAACACTTTGATGGTATATTCTCCTGCAGGTTCTAGCGATCCATTCGTGCAATTGTGTTTGGAGCCTCGGCACGTCTTCTTTGAGGTGGAGCCTCGCCGTACCCAGATCAAGAATTGCGACCTCAACCCCCTGTTTGAAGAGTCCTTTGAATTGTATGTTGTTGCCGTCCGTCTCAGGCCAGATTCGTAACAGTCTTCTCCAATAGTTTTTGTCATCCTCTTCTTAAAGGGGGTGGAAGCGATATGTTTTTGTAAAGAAAGAAGTTAAATCACTACTACACAGTGTTTGTTCAGACATCCTTGTCACACAATGCTGTGAGAGGGGCCTGTTGTGACAGGGCCTGACATCCCTGTGACTGATTACCATAGAATATAGAGGAACCAAAAAATATCACTTACACCCCATTTAACTTACGTTTTCTTCACCCTCACCTCTGAGTGTCATTTACACTCATTCATTTTGTCGGTTTGCAGGGAACAGGGCCACATTTACATTACTGCGAATGCACAAAGCACCAGCCAACCCCATAACGCAGAGTGTTCTCCCTTTCCATTCCTCACTTTAACAGCCTGGTATCACTGGAGCAGTGCCGGGCTCTGGGAGCATGCCTGGTGGTGACGATTCTGGATCATGACACTCTGAGATCCGATGATTTCGAGGGTGAAGCGTTCCTGGCCCTGAAGGCCGTGCCGGGAGTCGGTGGTGGCGGAGGTGATGAAGCCGATGGACATACCTCCCAGCCGGACGCCACCCCTGCTCAGATGCGCCTGCCCCTGATGCATCCCAAGCCCAATGGTATGTATATAAAACCTGATGTATACTTGGTGAGACAGTCGAATGACCAAGTATACATTAAAGTATACATTAACTTTCACCCTGGTGTTCCTGTTTTGGCCATGTCAAATAGCTAAAATAGCTGATCTAGTATCATTCAAAACAGGTCGCAATGTGAAGCATTGTGAGCATTTGGATCTGCTATATTTGCTATTTTTGAAACAGAGCTGAAGTGGTTAATTTGTGTGTTTGACTGGTTTCACAAATAATACTTTATTTTCATTTTTAACACAGCCAGTGATGTCAAACCTATTTTTTCTTTTGTATTAAATAATATGACATTTATAAACAATTCATTTTGGAACACACCTGTTTAAGTCATATGGAAATGTCATTGTGAATGTCAATAAAAAAAAAGTGTTATGTTTCAATTTTTTTCAGATGACAGCTTGAAGTTGCTGGAGTCCAGGAAAGGAGACAAGGAAGGACAGGCCTTTGTGAAAAAGCGCAGATTGAGAGAGAAACAGTCCAAGGAAGGGGTCCAACTATAGTTCAAGACATACATACATACACACACACACACGTCACGCACGCTTCGTCCAAAAATATACAATTTGTTTTAATGATCTATATGAAAAAGCCACACAAAATTAAACACTGGATTGGATGTGTTGTGTGGGTAGTGTGAACTGTTATGACAAACATGGGTACAAGAGACCATCACAGTGATCATGAACTCTCATCTGTAATTAAACCCCCTACACACACAAATACATATACCCTTAAGCCTGATTTATACTTGGTTGTGCATTGAAAATAGCAGATCTGTAAGCTTATAGATCATAGAGCTTGTAGAGCAAGAAAGAAAGTATAAATCAGGCATTATACCCGCATCTGGTTCCCGATACCTCGTCTAATCAGTGCAAGAGAAAAGTATGACATCACTGAACTATGTGTAGTATTATATTAGACTACATTTGACACAATGAAATGTCAAGAAAAAAAATATGGCAGAGAAAACCGTAATACATTTGATTTATAAAATACAAATAGGCTGGTTTTGACAAAAAGAGACTTGTATTGTTGAGTTAACATAAAAAAGCGTTAAACTGCTAATGAAAAAATACTGTATATGTAATTTTAAAGTCTACACACATTGACTGAGTACAATTGTCTTGATTGTGTTAACATGCTCCCCTGTTCCAGTTGACATAGAGGAATATTACAGACAAAACCTGAGAGTGCCTTAACAGAGCCCATCTGTTGTCAATTAAAAAAAAAAAAACGTCCTAAATTTTAAATATTTTATTATCATCATCATCGTCAAACAGTAATCACTGATTTGTATCTTTGCTTTGCTAGAAACCTATGAAAAATAGAGAATGAAAAATGAACAGAAAAGTCTTTACATGCACTACCAGCAGGCTGGTATTACGAGATGTAGCATTGTGAGATGGCTGTCTGGATGAAGTTGCCTTTCATTGGGGGCAATAACTCATGATATCCCTAAAATTGATTCGCCATAAGATAATATTAAAAGGTTCATGAAATCCTAGGCTGATCCTGTAGTTTGTTTCCCTGTACAGGTTAAAAACTGCAGTTGGGTAAAAACATGGAAGGCTAATAAGCAATGCAGCTGTGACTAAAAACGTGTTAGATTTACGTGTCCAGAGCCAATGTACCAGCAGACCAGACAGTAGTCAACAGAATTGTTAATGCTTTCACTTTGGCACACCTAAATCTAACAGACCCATTATTAATTATATTAGCTGCAGCTGCTTTGCTTAGGTGCACTATAAGGTCAGACTTATGCAGCGTGCCCTTCTGTAGTTTTTAGCCTGAACCGGAAAACAAAAACAATAAGAATCAGCCTACGGTATCATGCTCCTTTAAGTAGAGCTGATCCTGAATCGTCATGTGTGAATACTTTGTATGTGTCGATTAAAGATGAAATAAAAAGCTATTCTTTGGGTTCATTTTGCTACTCGTGAACAGGGGTAGAGAACAGTGAGGCTGGTCAAGAGCATCATTGTGTCACACTTCTTGTATAATATCTAAAATTAGAGGTGGGATCTTGGGTAGATGGTCTTGGAAAATGACCATTTACCTATGACCGGTACATTAATCTGCACACCTTGTATTCAAAATACAAAACCTTAAAGATAAGTGCTCGCGCCATAGCAAAATTGTAAATGGACCCAGATTCAACTCGGATTAGCGATTCCCGTAATAAGCTGGTCTCTGTCTAGAATCAGGATTGACTGGTCTGGAATCAGTGTTCTGCTGGGGCTGGGGCTGGGCTTTGATCAGGTCAAGAGAGCTGCTGCTCCAGGGTCTGTTCTGGGCAGAGGGGGCACTCCGTGGAGGTGGAGCAGCGTTCACACTGTAGTCCGTGGCCACAGGGCAGAGACATGGAGCCCTGTTCTCCACACGTCACACAGCACTGCCTCTGCTTCCTGTACAGTACCTTAAGGGAAAAGAAGATCAAACGTTTAGACTTGAACATTATTATATTAACCACTTTTCAACCTGCTGTCCCTAATCTGGACATTTTCTAAAATTGAAATGATTGTTAGGGATCGTTGCGAGCTTGTAGATCAGTAATTCTTTCCTATTTGTCGCACAACGAAGTATATAGTGCTTAAGTGGTTAATCTGCTATTGCTATTAAATGGGGTTTACATCTTCACAGATATTGTGATTCATGAGGGGTCATTGGATTGAGTGGACATTAGGCATACATATGGGTGCTATTACCTGTTCTACAGTGTGTAGACAGGTACAGAGCTGGGCCTGTAGGCTGATAATCGACTCGAGGGGCAATCTGTGCAATAGCTGGAGTTGGTGAAGTGCCAAGTGGGGGTTTTCTCCACTTCTCAGGCTGTCCAGGGCCTCCTGTAGGAGGGTGGCCTGCCTCTGTGTCTCTTCCTCGGCCTGCCTCGCCCTCTCTGCTTCCATGGCTAGGCGCCCGGCATGTGCCCGAGACTCCTCCGCATCAGCTTTCAGGGCCGCCCAAGTCTATGAGAGAAAAGTGGGAAAACGTCAGTGGAAAACGCAAGATGAAATCATGCTAATCACAGCAGTATAATCAAACATTTTATAAATTATTCAATACTACATTTGATAATTCAAGCTCACAATGCGTCGCCATGTGTGAGCTTGTGTGCTATTATTGATTATCGAAGGGTTTCTTGTGCCAACTCAATCAGGCACACACTGTACTCGGTGCACACATATCCCCACTACCTACCTACCTGTGCAGTGTGTCTCCAGCTATGGTCCCAGTGTTTAAGGGCCCTATGGGCTTCGTCCAGCTCTTGTTTGAGTCTTGCGGTGTCTGCACTGGTTCCGGAGGGCAGCAGAGTGGGAGGGGTGCCCGGCGATCCCTGGCCTGAGGGGAAGTGTTCCCATATACTACTGTTCATACCATTCAGACCTGCGGAGGACAGAGTGTACTGTTGAAAGTCAAGTTGGTGGATTAGCGTTATTCGTCATCAGATTATACAGACCAGAAATAACATGTCACTAAAAAGCAGACCATAAAAGGGTATATAATGTAGATAACATTTGTATGAAAACAAATAATAAAGATAAACTAATACATCCACAGAGCTTTTAAAAACATGTGGAATCAAAGTATTACTTTTCCCCAGGGGGGGGGGTTGTGAAATAATCGTTTTCATACATTTTCTGGGACATCAAAAGCCCACAATTATTGGTTTGTTTACCTCTGTACACCGTAAGCTGACGACAGCCATTATCGATTTTTTTTTCCTGGGTTACGGTATTTTTTTACACTAAATCTATGTTTATCAGGCAGTCATCGCTTTACGATGTTGCAGACTACATGATTGTTGCCTTATAGAGGTGAAGGGGGAAAATAGCTGACTGTATACAACAGTGGTGCTGTAAAAGTGCGACATCTAGTGGCTGAATGTCGTCTAGTGCCACTTTACGTGTGTTCTCCTTTTTAAAGTTCCACAAACCTAAGGCGCTATGAGATGGTCCAAGGAAGCTGCTCTCTGATTGCCCTGGTTGTGACAGGTGAGTGGAGAAGAATGGAGAGGCGTGTGCTCTGATTGGGGGAGAGGGCGACGGGGAGCTGAAAGGTGCGGAGCTGCTGAGAGATCCTGGGATATTGACTGGTGCAGAGCTTTGAAGCTGGTTCCCTCCTAGAATAAGAAGAAAAGGTTAATAAAAATACTTTACTTTTCAATAGCTGTGCATAATAATGAGGACATTACGGGATGATAACCAATAATTAATGTAATATAAGCATAGGACTGTTCACCTGAGCTCAAATTCAGAATCAACGATGACCGTTAACAAGCCACCAACGCATTGTAAACTCAATCGCCCAGTCTGCCGTCTCAACCAGCTAGCTCAAACGATGCCATTAACAGGCAAGAGGCAGTCCCAAAAATGGAATGCTTGTCCTGCACACTAATCCCCCAGTCTCATCAACATCTCAACGAGGTACATATTGCTCATACAGTTACAATTATGTCAAATAGGCTACAATGACCAAATTATGACCAGATCATTCACTTCCTTCATTCTTCTGAAAGGTGCATAAGCGCTATTAAATGCTGACCATGTGCTAGTATGTACTTTGTTTTGGGACGTGCATTCATGTAATTAATGACAGTAGCTATCATCAGTCAGTGCTTTAACAGCACAATAACAGTTCACAGTAGATACTACCGTTATTGAATGGCTCAGGCATGAGGAAATGCATTCCATTCCAAGTTTCAGGACAACAATATCAAATAACTATAATAATAAGTATAAAGAGAGTAACATTTCATATACATTGTGGGTTAATAATGAATACATATTTTTGGGGGCGTGACATTCATGAGGGACATGCTGGCCACATCCTTCACACCCACATCTCAGAAATGCTGAGGAAGGTTTAGGGCTGAAAGTCGGCCATTTCCTTCTGCTGCTGTTATGCATTATTAACAAGTGTTACATACTTGTTTGTGAGTGCTGATGAAATTATGTAAGCATAAAAGGGCACTCTCTCCTATGAAGGTAATCGGGCAGGTGCTTGGGCACTGGTTGGCTCCTATTGTATGTGTGTATGTGCCTGGTCAACGAATAAAGGCATGACCTATAACAACTTCATAACATTGCCATAATAATTTTTTGGGTGGCTTGTAATAACTTGTGACAAAATATATTGGACATTGTGGGAAATATATGTCTTATAACAGTGTCACAACAAGGTCTATCTCAGTGGTGTCAAACTGGTGGCCCATGACAAATGCAAAGGGGTCAAAGTCAGCTCACGAGTTGATCAGGGAAAATACTATCTCCAGCTGATCTCAGACCACTTTTTCGCTGCTATCACTTGTTGCAGGCAGTTTGTTGGGTAATTAAGAAAACAATAGACGGTAGTTAACCACCCACTGTGTGCAAATCCAGTCAACCCCCCAATCTGGCTCAGAGTAGCGTCGCGAGCCACTCTCATGCTTCAGAGGTCTTTGCAGTCTGTGAGTGTTGCTAATGGAAATAATTAGACATAACAGTCAAGGCATTTGTCCCTGTGAGATGTGAGATTTGAGTATGGTTGCCAGGTGCGTCCATTGCATTCACAAATGGACATGGATGTATTCTTTATTCAATTATGATTATGAATAAGTTATCAGATGTTGTTCAATGTTACCTTTGGTTGAATAAATGTATTGAAACGGCAATTGGTAAATTGCCGGATTACTTACTTTGTATGCAATCCTGCTCATCCTAAATTATGTTTTCTTCTTGTCAAAATGGTTGTTTTTTTGTTTTCTTCATGTCGCCATAGACCCCGCTAAATCCGGTAAAAAAATCGCGTTCATTTGGTTCGACACAAACACGGGATCCGTGTGAAGCAAACAGTGAAAAAAGCGAGCCGATCCGTTCCTCCATTTTGAAGTTACAGCCTATAACGTTAGACCGGTGGATTCGGTGAGAAAAACCACATTGGAGATAATCGACTTCAAAGTTGATTCCTAGACAGGAAACGGATGCGAGCGAAAAAAACGGAACCAGTTTTATTTCGTTTCCGGTCGGCCCCCGGAACCGGAAGGGGTAAAAAAAAATCCGGAAAGTGCACTTTTTCGAATTGTAAACAGGATTTCAATATGTAAACAGTTCGCGTAGATCTACGCGACTGGCACGCTGCGGCTTTAAATAGGTTCGCGTTAATCTACGCAATTGGCAGTCAATGTGTTAAAATGGATTTTATGAAATTGTATTAAAAAAACCCATTCAGGAACCAGTATCGAAGGGAACGTATCGGTATTGAAAATGTCTGAATGATACTCAGCCCTACAAATTAGTCATTATATTGGAAGCTACAGTATGTGCATTCACGTCTAGATTTAATGTTTGTGTGTGTGTGTGTGTGTGTGTGTGTGTGTAGTTCACTACCCAGCATCACCCCCACACTAGGCTGAGATGAGCTGCTCTCCAGGCTCCTCTCCAAGGCCGACACGCCAAAATCATTCAGGTCCAGATCATCCAGGGCTGACTCTATATAAACAAAGGGAACCAACACACTGTTTTAGCTTCACAGTCACTGTTAGTGACTTTCCTTCCACATTATCATCAATCATTGTCACACAGCAGCCATTGCACTCTTGCTTAACCTCTTGAAGCCTAGGGTTTCTATTCTGGGAGGAACATTTGCCAAAAATAGCCGATCTACAAGCTCCCATCTCAGCGCAGCGTGTTGCAAGCTTGTAAATCGGCTATTTTTGGCGACGAAATTTGAGTGAAAAAAGCAGGTAATATTAATAGACTCCCAGGAGTCTCCCAACGGCATGAGCATTGACATCCTGCACAAACTGACTTACCCACAACCGACTCCACAGTCTCACTGGTAGGGTAAAAGGGCAGGGCGTTTGCGTTCATGCCTGAGGAGAGGCCTGGTCCTGGGGGACCAGGAGGAGCAGGACTGGGCGGGGTGGCAGCCAGGCTTGAGGGGATACTGGAGGATAGACTTAAAGGGCTTCCCACTGGCAGAAACACTAATAAGTCCTGTAGAAGACAAGTTACATTGTTAGTATTGCATCCCTGGCTGTAGTATGCACAAAAATGAGCCACGAATGGATATAAGACATGTCCAGAAAACTGTAATCGTACCTGTTTGCTGTGAGCAGCTGACACCATTTCTCTGTTACGCTGCTCCAGAGCAAAGCTTCTTTGTTTTGCCTAAAACGACACACACAAAAATAAACCAAATAAACACCAGACTAGTACATGCTCTGACCATTACTACATGCAGTTCATGGAGGGTTTCCTTGAGTAGTATCTAGAAAGCTTGTTTAGAGTTTGCTGCCATCTAAAGGTTAAAAATCATATAGACCAGGGGTTCTCAAACTTCTTTATACCACAATCGCATATTATGAGTGATTTTTTTTGCCGTGTCGCAACCCATAGTTTGAGAACCGCTGATATAGACTGATATAGGCCTTGGTACACTGTGATTCAAGCAACACGGCTGCAACTAGGGCTGGGCTATATATCGATATTGTGATATGAAATTAAATATTGTGTGGGATTTTGGAACCTGATATGGCATACAGCGTTGTCTTCTCCTGATTTTAAAGGCTGTATTACAGTAAAGTGGTGTAATGTTCTGAATTTACCCGACTGTTGTAGCCGTCATATTATTTGCCTTTACCCGCTTAATTATTATATAGGCATTCATTCTGATTATGTATCCATCATTGCTTAATATTTGGTGAAAACACCAATAGTTATCTTCAAATCAAATATCATATTTGATTCAGTCCTATCTCCCAGTCCTAGCTGCAGCTGATAAAATTAATTAATAATGGGTGTTAGATTTAGGTGTGCCATTGTGATCATGGCAATGGACTCTTTTTACAGGTGTGTAATAACAAGACAAACACAGCTGCAGTTAATTTAATTAATACCGGTAATCAGTTTGATTTATGTATACCAAAGGCCAAGCACTGACAGTAGTCAATAGTATTGTCAATGCTTGCTAACTGGCACAGACATGTACCAACATTGTATTAGCTGCAGCTACTTATCCTGCTACAACATGAGTATGACTGTGAAAAAGTCTATTGATTGCATATTGGCACACTAAATCTAGCACACCCATTATTATACATTTAATTACCTGCATGTCTCCTCATGGAGAAAGATCTGAATTTCACAGGATCAATAAAGATCTACAGTATCCATCTACAGCTATAGACGTTTTCAAGAGCAACCCCTGTTGTCTCCTACTGTAGGCCTAGCCTATATAACGTTAATGTTGGGCAGAAACCTCGTATCTCCATATATATATTTTTTTCCTCTGTAAATGAATGCCCTACTTTGTCACACAAAAGTACCGAAAACAGCTGAACTACACAACGCATTTCCTTGCTCTAATTCTGAGTGTTCAATAGGCGAATGTGTTTAAGTGTGTCTGTGGGTTTTCGAAATATCGAACCAATGAAAACTAAGTGTTAACACAAGCTTGTGACTACATAATAACTACATTTGATCTATTGGAACACAGGTTATTTTTTCAATTTCCTGAAAAGTAACAGTTTTGGACATGCATGGTTTTAACCCGACGACGACGATATATGGTTGTTGCACTATGGCGGGGGTCCCCAACCTGAGGTCTGGGGTCCACAACGCCACGCCTCACGAAAAGGTTTTATATGGAATATTCACAACCATTCATTATCTGTGGAAGAACCACCTTCAGTCCTATCTCACACTGCTATTTCTCACTCTCCAAAGAAAACAAAAGGTGTTAACAACCCATTACATAAGACAACTCTATCTGATGGTCAGGTTTAGCATACCAAAAAAGGGCTGTTATCATATGGATGTAATGGAATGCTTTTCATGCAGTGCTTTGCATGTTGGAGATGGAATCCTTCTAAAGCAGCACTGCCATGACAGCTTAAAGGGGCTACACCATGAATTAAAAAAAAATATATTATATATAAATATTGCCCCCTAATACGTTTTAAAAAGGTTGTAAGCCTAAAAAACATCCAGATATTTTTTCTCACAATCTGACTGTCTGTCATTCCAAGCTTTTTCAGCTGCAGTACCAAAACGTCCTATTGGGCAGGGGGGAGCTACTGAGCAATTCTGTCTGGCCATCCTCAATGCAAAATCCGTGCAAGTGACATCACTTGCACAGCCATTCTGAAATGGCCTGTTCAGACACGCCCATTCAGGAAATCCATGAAATGAGCATGAATGACTGAATGTTAAAAAAAAATATTTTTTTGGGTACAAGAGACACTGGGGAGCCCAAAAAATACTAAAAATCTAAAAAAAAATGAAATTCATGGTGTAGCCCCTTTAATTTCCCCTGTGGGATCAATTAACCCATTCAATCCAAATAATTATTTGGCTATTCAAAAATAGCAGATATACAAGCGTGCGACATGATATACAACGTATGACATGATAAACTTGGAAGTTGGAGTTGGAGTTGTCTTTTAGTCTCAGGCCAGGGCTTGATATACTTTCTAACACGCCAGTGGCACATCGAAAATACCCAGTACACACACTCACAACTGGTTGTGATTTTTTTTTAAATCACGCAAAAAGCATTTCTACCCACACAGGTCTTCCTCCCTCGGTTAACATAGAGTTAGGCGACTTGCACTACAAGGACACACTTCTAAATGTCACAAAGAAATGATGTCCCTCGTTTTATTCCCAAAAACAATTTCTCTCACCTGATCCTCCCTCTCGAATCCAGGGGCTCTACCGTAGCCTCCCTCTCCTGCCCAGGGAGACAGAGGCTCTCCCCCTCCGCCCATGTCTTCACACAGTGATAACACCCTGCCCAGCAGACCTTGTTCCGCTACGCCTGCACCACCAGAAGGGGAGAAAGCATCTGCCATAGACCCCGTCCCCGACCCAAGCCCGGGCACCAAGTTGGGCCCACTGGGACTCGAGGAGGCCTCCTGGGCAGGATGGGGGTCTGCTGGTCTGGGAGGGGGAGGGGAGCTGGGGGTTGGGAATGATGGCTCTTCAGTAACAAAGGGTTCTGGAAGAGAGGGACACAGGAGCCAACATATTAGGAGCCAACATATTGTAAGTCAAGTATTTTTTGCTGGTTGGTGGCTTTGCAAACAGGTACACATGAAAAATAAAATCTTACAATGTGTGTTAAGTGAGCACAGTTTACAGATTTAATACACAAACCCTTACTCTCAACATGTGCAAATGCACAGAAGGGCCCTCTGGGACAGCTGCCAGACTGCTGCATGTCATTGCACTTGGTGGATTTATAGATCTGTGACAGAATGAGATCACAACAGCCATTAACATCTGCCCTCAAATGATCTCATCTAAATCACACACTTCAGTTTGAGTCAACAGTCGACAGACCTCTGGGTGAAACTGTTGTTCTGTGCGTGTGTGGCAATATTGGCATCCCTCTGCCCCCTCACATTTACTGGGATCTCCCCATTCTTCGCTGTGTTTCACCGATGGACACGGCAGTGCTCTGTGGTAGCAAGAGCAAAGACCCAAAACAATGTTAGATATCAGAATCCTATTGTATCCGTAGTTCTCTCACTTGTGCATTTTGTCATGGGCTACCTGTATTTGTGTTTGTGTGGACTCCGTCTCCTGTCTTTACTGTTGTGGTAGTATGGACAGGCGTAACCTTGGCGACACAGGCGAGGAGGCTTTTTACAGAGCTCGGTCTTATAGTGGGACAGCACGTAGGTGTTATCTGAGGAGGAGAGTAGGAGAGACAGCACAGGGTTGGTTGAAAGACGTCACAGGAAATGGCTGGCAGAAACATTTTACATAAACTAAAGAGAATGGGAGCACAAGTCAAGTTTCAACAAGTAGAATTTTTACTGGGTGCAGAAAAATACCAGCAGTCAGGGAAATGTACTTTTTTATTTTGGTAGGCACGGGCAGCTGTGCCAACCAAAATAACACAGGCTTTTGGTTGCACTATGGCAGGGGTACCGAAAGGACTTTTCCAGTGAGTGCTGGTCTTTTTTGTTTATATTTGACAGAAATGCCTGGTCCTATACCAAACTGACATCAATTGTAATTGTTTTACAGTGATGTCATGGACTTGCCTTGCCAGCGTGGCTCCTCACTCAGGATTTTCTCGATGAGGGCGGTACTGGCTGCCTGTCCTGACTGCCCATCGCCACCTCCTCCCCCGCCCTCTGTGGGCCCCGCGCCTCCCTGAGACTCAATCACCTGAACCTCCCTGTGACAAAAAAAAACAAATGAACACATAAATGCACAGCACAATCAGAAATATGAATTTATGCACATGTAGAAGACAGTTGGCTAGGGATGGGACGATATGAAAATTACATGTCACAATAATTGTGCCAAAATGTATTGCGATTAACGATATTACTGCGATAATCAAAATATGCTTAAAACTTAAAATGTCACTTTTGTTAACGGGGAACGTTCGCCAAAAATAACAGATCTACAAGCTCACAATCTGCTACTTTTGGCGAATCGATTTGTGTAGAGTGAAATAAGAGCGTACCAAATGCGCTCTTTACAGGTCTGTTTAAGTGTAGAAGGTTTAAGTGGTACTGAATTTGCAGCTCAACAAAAGCTAATTCATCCTAGTGTATGTCACAAAATCTCTGCGATACGATTATTGTGAGCGGTTCTTTTTTATCACGATAAACGAAAAATTAAAGCGATTATCGTCCCATTCGCACAGTTGGCTACACATTCCAGTTGTGCTCTCTGTTGTACCTGATGTCATAAACAGGGCTGCGCAGGTCATGTGATCCATGTGCAAAAGCGCAGTGGGAGCCGTTCTTACTGCAGTGGCCTTTCGAGTCCGTTTCGTGGATACATGACCCTGTCTTGTAATAGCGGAGGTGATATCTGCGTTCTGTGTCCCCTGCTGTCCGATGTAGGAATGGACATCTGGAACACACACAAAAAACAGGGAATTGCTATGATTTGTACTGTATAGCATATTGTTATTAGATAGAATTTATAACATTTTGTTATTAGAGTTTAGTTGTAATTACTGTGAGAGTAGTAATTAGGTTGAGGCTTTTATAGTAAAACTATTCTACATGTTAAAACTGATGCATAAATGTACTGATATGAGTTGAAAAGGAAGTGTGTATGACCTCAGAGAGATCATATCTTTACTAGTCTTTTTTCTATGCAATAACTCTTAACTGAGGTAGCGATGCCTCTACCAGAGTAAAATATTTCAACTCTCTTTGCCACTTTTGATAAAAGTTTGCAATAAACAAAACATTGCAATATTTCAACAAAATATCTGTGACTGTGATATGAACCAGGGTAATTGTGAACACTGCTTGAATTGTATGCATGATATCTATCACAATACTTTATAGGAAACCACCTGAAACATTCCTCCTTTGAAAAATACAGCCTGTTGCGACATTGCACGGATATTGCTTCAGTCAATATTGTGATTTCTGTACATTTGCTATTGCTATCTGTGTAGTTCTACTAACTTATTCCTTGCTCAGTTAGAAACCACAATCAGAGCTGAAAGGTACAACATGAACCCAACTGACCCACCCAGTATTGGCTCATTAGCATTATGTTTGAAGCGTCTGCACACTCAGTCTCTTATCAGGGCATTTACAGGTGCTGTAGTAACGTGGTTATTCACCACGTCCTGTGTCTGTCTTTAACTCCTTGTGTTTAAATCAATGTGATAATGGTTCAGCACATTTCTATCTCCATTCTCCACATGAGCCCAAGCAGTGGGAGAATAGCGTCTTCATTTGCGAATGCCACCATGAATAGAAATGATTTAACTATGAATGTAGTGAAACTATTCTCTGAACTTCAACTTCTTGTCAGGCAATTGCATGACTCTGTAAAAAAGAAACCTGTTTTTCCACATTAATGCAAATGAGTTTAAATGTTTCCATGAGGGCTGATCACTTGGGGCTGACATCAACAAAAACGAATTACAACACACAATGTTTCTAATATATATATATATATTTTAAAGGAGGTCTGCACAAACATTTTTTCCAAATGTTGTGGTGACAAATATTAGCCGCAACTACATTAATCTGTCTCACCAGCAGTTTGTACTGTGCATTTTCCCCCCACTAGGCTTCTACCTAACCTAAACAGTGGAGCTGTTATTGGCCTCAAGACTCAGTTCTCCAGATACACTCGATCTGATACCGTAGCATGTAAGTCAGGTTAGCCTTTCAACTATTGACACATTAAACTATATTCTAAAGTAGAAACTACTACAGTCAGAAATATATAATAATACTGAATTGAATACAGACCGATAGGCCGTTAATAACGGCTGAATGTCCACCACAGGATCAATAAAGGTATACCTTATAAATCCCACGGTAATTCAGTATACTGTGCACTCCTACATGAAACTATGACAATTTATACTGAAAAACATTCATTTTCCTTGTGGTCGTCCATAAGTGCCCTTAAAAGGATTCACAATCGTTTAGAATTAGGTGCATTGTAGTTCAAAACTGTGATCTCTGGGAGCACTCACTCGTCCCCATCTGGGCAGGTCCCTGTCCCCTCATCATATTTGGTGCAATAGATGTCCGGGCTGTAGTTAAAGGTCCCATCCCGCCTGCGAATGGGCCTGCGGCGCCTCTGGTTCAAGAAGTGCCAGTGGAAACAGGCAAAAGGCCGGTGCTGTGTACACTTGTGCTGCACAAACAGGGGGCACTGCTCGGTTCTGAACTCCTTCAGGTATCTGGAAGGAAGTTGGCATATGGAGGGAAACGACACTTAGATGTACGCCAGAAACAATGGGGTGTATGAAACATGAACTGTGCAATAACATACACCAGTGGTTCTCAGACTTTTACATGTGAAGGTCTACCCTTAACTCTGACAGTGTACAAATGGAACCAAATGGACCCGTTAGGGCCCATTTGGTTCCATTTGTATACTGTCAGAGTTACAGACGTGTAAGGGTCCATTTAGAACCCCCAAAAGGAGCAATAACAACAACAGAGCATGTGATAAATAATAACATAACAATAATAAATGTAACGTTAGGCCCGCTTAAACAGGAGTTCATACAAACTTAATGTAGCTACTACACTAACAGCTTGTGGGTCTGGCTATATATGTTTACATTGCCAAAGCAAGTGTAAAAACATAATAAGAACAATTTAAGAAAAATGGGGAGCGTATATACAATTGGAGGGGGTTCAGCGTTGTATTAATCAGAGCTATGTCACATTGCGTCGTTATATGCATGTTATATATACAGGGTATTAAGCTTTTTTAAACAAATAGCAGCAATCTTTTGCAGTCACTTTGGGACAATTAGCAGCATTTTTTTCTCAAAACTATTTGAATAGTACACAGAAAAGCCTCAGCTTTTAAAATACGTTTAAACGTAGCAGCTCTGTTTATGTGTGCAGCAGGTCTAGAGCTCTACTCGGTACAGATAGACAGATAGACACTAAATACACGTGAGGTTGTGTACACTTTAGCCAAGCTAATCCAGCTAGCTAGTTAGCTGTACGTACGTGTAATGTTGGGGTTTCTCGGGCTGTATGTTGAGCACGTTAGCGGGAGACGTCGAGCCACCCGCCGGCGAGGACGAAGACGAGGAAGAGGAGGGTCCCGCGGTGCTCGGAGCCCCCGGTGCGGGGGGCTGTGTGTGTGTTTTGGACATTAGCAGACCCTCTTACAGACTTATCAACAAAACCACTAGCTTGTTTTTAGCCTAGCCGAGTAGCTACGCTCGTTAGCTTCCGAAATCCGCATTCTACGGCGATTTGCGCATGCGTAGGAGGGCAGGTTGCGCGAGAGAAACAAGCAACCAAGGTCTAGGAAAACAAGCCCTAAAGAAGCAACATGAGCACTTTAAATCTATATCTCTGTATCTATGAAAATAGCCAATCTACAAGCTCACAACGAGTCGTGATGCAATGCGTTGTGAGCTTGTAGATCTGCTATTTTGCACAGTAAAAAAAACTAGAAATAAAGTGGAATATTTGGAAGATTTGTGTTCTAACAACACAAATTTGGTACGGGACGGGGCTCCCTGGCACAAAACATTTTCAGATGGGGGTTATTAGGGACAAATACATATTCATTTGGGGTCCATGACATGAAAATGTTTGAGAAACACTGGTTTAAACTATATTAGGAAACAAGCCCAAATAATCAACTACACTTTAGAAAAAATCCCCCAAAACGCAACCCGCCGCAACCATGTTTACAACAACTTTACAGAAAAATAAGCCCAAAGTTGCTTATAATAAGCGGACATGGCAACACTAGAGGGGAGGAAGTAGAAGCAAAAACGAGAAGAGGAACTGTGAGGTGTTAAGTTAATTTACACTAAAAGACTGTATTTTCTATAAACTTAACTTATATATGGCTATAAATGACGACGAGTCTGAGTCTTGCGTTCATATAAGATAACTAAAAGATTTGTAATATTATTTAATAAAAAAACATTGTTTATGGAAGTGCTTTCTCACTTTGAACATAATGGAAACATACATAAATGGGGGAGTTTATTATGTTTCCATGCAAACGTGCAAAACATCTCATTGGCTACATCACAGGAACGCAGGCACCGTTGCCAGATCTTACAAGAGAAATAAGCAACCAGGTCAATGAAAACAAGCTCAAAGGAAGCCCTTAAACTGCTATTTGAAAATAGCAGATCTACAGTGTCAGTACAAGCACACAAGGCGTCGCCATGCGATCTACTATTTAAAAAATAATAGTCTTGAAACATTTTGATACATTTTAACAACACACATCTGGTACAGGGGTCCCTGGCACAACATAATTATGTTTAGATACATATTAATTATGGGGTCCTTGACATGAAAATGTTCGAGAACCACTAGATTAAACAACACTAGGAAGCAAGCCCAAAAAAGAAAAACGCAACCCCCAACTTCACAGGAAAAACAAGCCCAATGTCGCTTATAATAACCAGACATGGCAACGCTTCAATGAGTGACAGCGAAAGGGACCAACGAGAAGGCGTCCCCGCATGACGTCACGGTGAGTACTAATAGTCGCACACATCCCCCTCTCTCGTCAAACACACATCATCGTCGCCGTGTTGTGAGCCGCCGTATTGACGTCTGAACTCGTTTAATAACATCAGTTAAAAAAAAGGTACGTATTCCCGTTCGGTTTGTTGAGATAAAAGCGAGAGCTGTTTCCAGTCTTGTTCTGAAACATGTAATGGTTTGTATTCGTGGTTGTGGGTGTTTTCTTCGGGCCGTGGACGCGACTTGTCTCGGCTAGCTATAGCCGTTAGCTAAAAATAGAACAATGGAATCTTCATTCCACCAACCTAACCATTTGGTCGGCGGTAATAAAAAAAATAACTTAAACTCTGTAACATCCGGCATACGATTGAGACAAACATAAGGAAAACGCAATACAAACAAACCATGAATTGCATAGATATATGTATAAAAACATAACATTATGGTCTTAAGAAACCCACACGCTGGTATTAAATGTACGCCGTGTCGCCTGGCTGTGGGGGAGAGTGAGTCATTAGAGTGAATAATGGCGATGTCGTCGGCAAAGCAAGCAACGCTGGCCGCTGAGACCGTCGCTGCCCCTCTCTCTTGTGGAGGCATTTTTATTTATTTATTTTAAACAAGTTTATGTCATTTTCTTTGACCGAGCGACTTGAGTGAGTAAATCCCCCGTGTCATAACATTGCTTGTTATGTAAACACCATCCACAAGCGTGGGTTTAACCTTGAAACTAGAGAAAACCCGCCTTGGTAGAGATTCAAATGAATTTGTCTGTAGCGGTTTTAATGGTGCTGGATGGAAGGAAGGCGGGTTGTGTTGATGGAACCTCCCAGCTGGGGGAGGGGATGCTAGGAGGCTAACGTGCTAAATGTATTTTTTTTGTCGCTTGCCGACAACGAGGGCAATGTCCGTTCCAAGTCGACAGCTTAACCACTTACACCCCATATAGGTAATCGGAGTCCCTCAGGGGTCAATACTAGTGTATTTTCGGGTTTCTGTTATTGTAGGGAAAGCTTTTGCAGAAAATAGCCGATCGACAAGCTCACAACGGGACGCGTCGCATTGTGAGCTTGTCGATCTGCATCTTATCTGATCCCACAATACTGGTGCTGGGGTTTTAAGTGGTTAATCGACGACACACCATTGTCACATGGATAATAGATCAAAACAAGCTTAATCCGCAGTCGTGATTGTAACCAATGCTTGCCAATTCCGACTGATGTCATTCAATGTTTTTTTTAATTACGATTTTGTAGCTGCTGAGAGATGGCCCGTACCAAGCAGACCGCCCGTAAGTCCACTGGAGGAAAGGCGCCCAGGAAGCAGCTCGCCACCAAGGCTGCCAGGAAGAGTGCACCCTCCACCGGAGGAGTGAAGAAGCCCCATCGTTATAGGTATGTACCTTTTTTTGCTGTTGCAGCCAGTGACAATTTAGAAGGCATTTAGAAGACCATGTTCTTTACCCTTTAAGACATGGGGCCGATTCTATAAATGCCTTCCACAGCCAAATCAGTAGTTATTTAAAAAATGTTCAAAAACTAATTCAGAGGGATTTACATTAAGCAGGGTGAAGCCGTTTAACATTGTGATTGTCTGAACTGTGAGGTTTCATTGTACAGCTAATCTTGGTGATGCTTGGAAGTTGTAAGTGATACAATGTTGACGTTTTCAGGCCAGGAACTGTGGCTCTGAGGGAGATTCGTCGTTACCAGAAGTCTACAGAGTTGCTGATTCGCAAGCTGCCGTTCCAGCGCTTGGTGAGAGAAATTGCTCAGGACTTCAAGACAGATCTGCGCTTCCAGAGTGCTGCCATTGGAGCCCTTCAGGTGATTGCCGTTCCAATTTGTTTCTGTGTAAACGGTAACTTTAGCTTTACTACATAGGACCTCAGTTTGCCTTGTAAAATAAGCTAATGTCATTTTTTTTTTACCCCTTAACAGGAGGCCAGCGAGGCATACCTGGTGGGACTTTTCGAGGACACCAACCTGTGTGCCATCCATGCAAAGCGTGTCACCATCATGCCCAAAGACATCCAGCTGGCTCGTAGGATAAGGGGGGAGAGGGCCTAAACGGCTTGTGACCGTATCAGCAAGACAAATAATCCTATTTATCGTACTTAGCGATTTTGTGGACATTTAATTTCTTTGGGTTTTTTAAAGTTTCTTTTTTTGGTTTTTGTATTGTATTTTAGATTGAGACAAATGGATCAGTCATTCCACAAACCTGAATTCAGATTTGGTTAGTCAAAGGTGCAACAGAATGTTGAGTGGGTCGCCAACTGTTACGTTTTCAACAAGGCAATGGCACGGCTGGATTTTGTTCCCTTGAATCCAAGAATTGGTGTATAATGGCTGAATTCTTCACATCTTCCATGGGGGCACGGTCCTTCATACATTTCTACCCTCTGCAGTATGCCAGCATGTATTGCACAACAGGTTTCTGTACTGTAGTGTCAGGGTGTAGTGTTTAAAGTCACACCATACACAACAGCAAGGTGCATGACAGCCCCCCTTGTATTTTCTGGACCGCTTTTGACATGTTATTTTTCCAACATAAAAATCTTGGCAGCTACATTTAATACTATTTATGAAGTGTTGTCACATGTCTTTCTATTAAAAGTCTTTAAGAATAAAACTTGTCCTGTGATAAATGTGACCGTAGTTACAACACCACTACACATGACACGTATTTAGTGTATAGGATTTATCTTTATACAGGAATCAAAGTGTCACACAGCTTATGTGTATTGAGTCAGTGTCATACAAACCACTCTGTATGTTTGAAACCAGTAGCTGTGAATAAAAACAAATGTAAGTGAAAAAATCATAACATTTACAGTATTATTTGAGCTGTCTACAATTGTAATCCTCACCAATACGGCAGATAATCTCTTCACAGTCCTTCACAGTGCTTGCTTTTAGGACAACACAGTAGAACCCTGTTGACTGACGTGTTTCTGGGCAGTCTCTGTGAACATAGCCAATCACATGCTCAGTTGACATCTGGATGTGACCAATGAAACTGGGCCTTTGGGATTGCATCACTGCCAATATGCCTTCTTGGAGGAGGGGTACAGCAGATGTGTAGATTAATTCTAGATACTATATGATTGCATTGCTAAATCGGCATTGACGTTTGCAAAAATGATTAGCCTAAGTTATTCATACAGTGTTTATCTGTTGTACACTTCACATTTTCTGTGTTCTCAATATTCTTGATTACCAACATGTTAAATGTAGAAAGGTCTTAGAGATTTCTGTGTTTGCAGCACATAAGACACTCACGCCACACAGAATGCCAATATGGTGAAGTCTGGCTGAGTGTACCTCCCTACACAGGAGATTTCTGGGTAGTGATGCTGGAATAACTCCTGTGGAAATGTACACTTTAGTCAAACAACACAAATCAGAATATTGACATGACAGTATAATTATGTTGCCTTTTTTCTACCAATGGATAGTTCACACATGGTCTCTGAAGTACCATTGCCCAGAAATAGAAACCGGGGGTCCAATCAGTCACTTTCCAGGTCAATAAAAAGACATACTGTATGTATGTCATGTTCTTGCACTCACCAGCTTAGTGTTTTTCTCTGTGCATATCAAGTGTGTTTCCTTCATGTCTAACAGCACCTCCTGCAGGACAAATTACAGTATAAGATTGTGTTGTCCAAAAGTACATTATGATTCATATTCATATATCCTGTTGGGATTACCTTGCTGGGCAGTTTCTGCTGCAAGACTTGTGGTATTGCACACTGCAGCACCTCCTTGCCTCCAAACTGAGAAAAGAGTTGGTTGATTAATCAGTCTATAGTTCTCTCTTCCTTAGTATTACTCTCACAAACACAATGCCAAAGAATAATAAGGGCAACATCTGATTTGATACTGAACACAACATAACTACAAATTACTTCCAAAAATAGTTGAAGTAACTTCTTATGTAAGAACACAATTAAAGTTTAAACATGATGTACACATGAATATGTACCATTCCAATGTTTGTCTTTCCCAGATACTGCACAATGTACACAATCCTGTTGGAGAGAGTTGGTTCAGTCAGTGTCTTACATAGATGTAAAATAACATAGAGAATATAAGTTTAAATGTGTCTCAACATACATGTGTGATGATTATATATATATATATATATATATAACAGGGACATTTTAGCCAATAGTTGTCTGTGAGATTTTAATTGAATTGAATGGAGTTAAATAGGTGGTGGTAACCAACTTGCCTCCCCTCTTTGAGACACTGTGACGGAGATGACCGCTGATTGGCATTATCTGTCTGATCAGAGGAACACGGGCCAAGCTTGAGAGTGGGGTTCTCCACTCTCAGAGCGCGTAGGTGTTTAATGAGAGGCATATAAACACCTCCGTCCCTGTCCCTCCACCGCAGCACACGTATGGACAGAGGACGTCCCTTTAGCTGGGAGAGAACCGTGCCAGCCTGGATAATCACAAGAAATGGCAGTTTCCGTGTGAAGGAAATCCTCAAAAGACGTGCACTGTAAATGTTTATTCAAACTTTGCTCGTACCACATTGCTGTCAGGCAAAGTCAACTTTGTTATGAGAGTTTTATGTCTATCTGTGTGTGTGCATAAATACAGTATATAGCGTATATGTTTATGTACTGTATTTATATATATATACACACACACGCAGTATACATGTATATCAGTCAGTATTGTAATTTAGAGCACTCTTCTTTTCTTGGTCTCAGAAAACACTTTACTGTTTTTCATATTTGATCTTACACTTGGTCTCCTACAGGACAAGTATTGATCTCATCTTGACCTTGACTGGCTTTACTTGCCTGTCCATTCCTAGAATTCCGCAGAGAGATTCCATTGATTTCATCAATAACATCACCAGGACAGATGAATTTGTCTACCTGAGCCTGGCTACCAGGCAACAGGTCTAAGACAAACACACGTCCACTGAGATACCTGATAGAGAGAGAGAGAGGAGAGAGAGATGATGCAGAAGGTGTAGAATAGATGAATATGTGTATAGTATACATGTATACTGTATATACAACGTGGAGTGGTGGAATGCTAACCTTAACACCATGCCTAACTCCCGACAAGGTACTGCTTCATACATCTCACACACCTGGGTACACAAGTAGAACTTCATCTCGTAAAATACTTATGTTTGGCACTAAAAACATAATAATACTGTTACAGCATAGCAATAAGATCCATAAGTCTTACTGGTAGGAGCCAACTCTCGTCCAGAAAACTGCAAGTCTGTGTAGAGAGAAAAGAGGTATTTGTTGGCAGAGTGAAATGCCTATTAGCGTATGTTTAGTGCAAATGTATTGTGTTTCTGTGCCACTGTAGCATATTATGAATTCATGCCGGAAGAATTTGAGCTAACCTCCATGTCCAGTTTGAACTCCATCTGTGAGAGAACCAGCAGCAGGGACATGAAAGGTTCTGGAACAGGAAGGACATTTCATCATGCGCATTGGACAATATTGACCATATTGTGGCCATTTGGGGATGTGATGAAAATAATTTCCTCAACGTGGCTTAAGCAGTTAAAGGCGAAAACAATCTGATAAGGTAAAAAGCCTCACCCAAAAATTCCACATTCCTAAGGATTGAGATAGCAGGGCTGTACCACTGGAAAACAGCAACACAATGCAAGCACTGTTAGTTAAGGGGCAACATATCAGTTCTTCATTAACATGTTTTGGTTAAACAAAACGTTTTTTATTCTATTCTGATAGTACTCATTGCTATAGACTCTATGATAGTGTTTGTTCAGTAACAGGGGTCTCACCGTCTCTCCATCTCTTTAATAAACAGAAAATAAATGTTCAGGTGGGTTGCCAATTTTAGCCAATCAGGAAAGAGTACCCATTTATCAGCTTCAATTTGATAGTGTTCCAGTTCCAATTTTGTCTGCTCATTTATTTGTGTCATCACTTACAATTTCACTTGCTTAATTTGTATTCTGTGCAAGTTCTCTATCCTGATTGGATAAAATAGGTATCCCGACCTGAAAATGCATTTTCTGTTTACTAAAGAGCTGGAGAGATGGGGAGACTGTACAAATAATAGATATATAGAGCTATTTAACACTTACTTTAACAAAACAAAACAAAATCACTTACCCTAGCTTTAATTAGAGCAGCATGAAATGGTATTGTGCATAAACTGAAAAATTAAGAATATTTGAAAAGGGCAGATACCTCTAATATTCTTTGTGTGTGCAGAAGGTGTGTGATGAACTGCTGCAGAACCTTGCGGCTGAGAGCCAGCCTGAGCAGGTACCGACCCCTGCCCTGGGCTGTTAGGAGCTTCCTACACGCTTTTGACTTCTCCACAGCCAGGGACACTGCACACACACTATGCAAACATCAACACGATTACTGATTATTACACTGTTGCACTATTGTTCTTCTGTATCGTGTTCAATATCTTGAGGCTGTGTGCCTGTTAAAACTATATCATGTGTTACCTGCCACAGGTGTCCTGTTGTGGAAGCTGTTCAAAGCACTGCCAGTAGTCTCTGTATACCAGACTCAGAACAGGTTCTGAGAACACACACACGCACGCACGCACGCACACACACACACACACACACACACACACACACACACACACACACACACACACACACACACACACAATTGAAACATTTTGAATATTTTTTTAAACATTTTAACAACACAAATCGGATACGGGTGTCTCTGGGACAAAATATTTGCAGATGGGGGGTCCGTGGGCAATTACATATTAATTTGGGGGTCCTCGTAATGAAAATTCTTGAGGACCACTGGTTTAAACGACATTAGTGAACCAGCCCAAATAAGCAAGTCTACACTTTAGAAACATGCCAAAAAAACACAACCCGCAACCACCAACATTTACAAGCAACTTTACAGAAAAACAAGGCCAAAGTCGCTTTCGCTTATAATAAGCAGACATGGCAACACTGACACACACTTACACCTAATTGGGTTGGACTCAGTGTAACAGTTGTACATGCCATGCCAATATATAGCTTATACTTGGCTTGACTTAGACCATAGATAGCTTTAAAAGCAAGCTCAAGACCCACTTTTTCACTCTTGTTTTTAGTTGATTCCATTTTATTTTTGTTCTGTTCTTGCTATTTTCTTGTATTGTTTTAATTTGATATGGCCTCCTTTTAATTTGTTCTTTATCATGTTTTTCTTTTCTTTTGTTTGCATTTACCTTTTGTTTGCAGTTTCCTTTTGTCGATATTTTTTTATGTGAAGCACTTTGGGCTTTATTTGATGTCATGAAAGGTGCTACATACAAATAAAGTTTAAAAAAATATATATATTATTATTACTTACGATTGATGCCTTTCCTCAAGATGAGCTCAATCAGCTCACAGCAGGAGGCAAGGTGAGGGTTTGTATCTGTCACAATCTCCCCGTCTGACTGCAGGTGCAGGATACATACTGGGGGAAACAATTTGCTCCCATTATTGCAATATATACGTTGTATGCTGCTAATCAATCAATCAGCCCTAGGCTACTGGGCGGTCAGTGGTGTGAGGGATATCGAAATGTTGAAACACGGTAGCGTCAACTTGCAAACCAACAGATAGGCCTACTAATGGGTGATTGATACTAATTTGATTATGTCGGTGCAACACACTGCAAACAATTATCTTCACAAGATACAATTACACCGCTATATAGCCTAATGATGATCAGAGCATAATGTCTTTATCAAGTCGTGTCAGATGATCAAACGACAGAAAGATGCCGAATTGTATCGCTTACAATTATTTGAGATGTGTTTGTTGCTAAGGGATAACCGATAAAATGCAATTATTAGAGATGTGGAATTGGACGGCATGATGCCATCCAATCCAATTCTCCAATAATTGTAAGCATTATCCCATAGTAGCAAGACACATCTCAAATAATTGTATAAGCACATTATCCCATAGCAAGGCAAGTGATTATTTGTATTAGTATTTACCTTTGAGAGTCTGTAGTAGTGGTTCTTTGGGTGCCATATTCAGATCGGTTGCTGGAGGAGTGGAGACCGATATATAATCATAACTCTATGGTGGAGACGCACCTACTTCACCGCCGCGTCACAGACTCAACACTTCCGTGTATAATATTATATCAATAACCATTTAACATACCGGGACACTGTACACAGTAAAGCCTATTTATTTACACAGAGACAACGTTGGTGCATCAGCCAGTGTTGCTGTCATGTTCAGCTCCTCCAGTCCTCAGAGCCGCCTGACCACCAGTATAATAATGAAACCTTAGCCTTATGTTTGCCAATAAGGGGCAAAATGTAATGTCTCTATGCAGTGGTGGAAAGTACATTTACTCAAGTACTGCACTTGAGTACAATTTTGAGTTGCTTTTTACTTTACTGGAGTATTTCCAATTTGCAATACTTTTACTTCTACTCCACTATATCTCATGAGGCAAATATTGTACTTTTACTCCACTACAATTATTTACTAGTCTTATCTGAGTACTTCTTCCACCACTGTCTCTATCTATATGTTTGTCTACTGTGTTTCCATATTTGTTCCGAGTAAATACAATACAATAGAGCCAGAAATGAGTTAAATAGTGGGCTCTGGTGACCTCTTCTGGAGTGCTCTTTAACTGCAACCCCACGGAAACACCCGAACACAGTGACGTCGGCTCGGGCTGCTGGGCAGCATCCATACATACAGAGCAGTGTTGCCATGTCCGCTTATTATAAGCGACAGTTGGGCTTATTTTTGTGTCAAATTGCTTGTAATTATTGGTGGTTGCGGGTTGCAGTTTTTTGGGCTTGTTTCTAAAGTGTAGTTGCTTATTTGGGCTTGTTTCTTAATGTTGTTATTGTTAAACCAGTGGATTAAAAAAAATGTTCATGGCAAGGACCACCAGATTAAAATGTAATTGTCCGCAGACCCCCTATCTGAAATAAAAAATATACCAAAACTACCTCTTTAAAAAAAAAGAAGATGTACAAGCTCACAAGTGAGCTTGTAGATCGGCTATTTTCAAATAGCCGTAGTCCAGTCCAGTCACTTATTTTGGGCTTCTTTTCATAGACCTGGTTGCTTATTTCTGTTACACAATCTGGCAACTCTGACAGAGCGCGCACTCTGCAGTACAGTGGATGAAGGCTGTGCACCAGGGATGCTGAAGGAGTCATTTACCAATACATAACCTGCGTAAAAAGACCTAGAGAACACTCAAAGTGCTTTGCAGAAAGGATATCTGTTTTTGCAACAAGGTAAGACAACAAATTTAACTTGGACTTCACTAATAATAATTCAATCATTTCAATGTACAACGAATTGGTAAACTTTAGGCTGTACTTTGTACTTTGTAGCTGTAGGCTGTAAGTGGGTGTGTGTTGGTTGGTGTTGGCTTTGGAAAATTTGTTTTCTTGATTTGTTTTCTATAATTGTGCATGCTCTGTCTATAATCATTATTTACATCAGCTAGACAGCTACACACCATAACAAATTGCATGCAGGATATCATTTAATGTTCACCCAGCAGGATGAACTGCGGAGGGTTAAAACATACATTTTCTCCCATACCCACTAAATGAACAGATGTGACATTGATTTGCAAAAGGCTCTTGTTTTGAGATTTGATAAACAGGCTCGGCTAATGTAGACTCACTATCTGCGTTGTGTACAGCTGAATTGAACTCCCTAATCCCGGATTTTCTCTAGCCTAATCTGTTAGACTACACCACTTCTCCAACAGTTCTTTACGAAATTAGTCTCATATATCATAGGCAATATACACAACCCTTTATAGAAGGTATTTAGATTCTGTTCTATATTGTTTTGCTTTGCATTGTCGTAAAATAAACCCCATCTGTCTTCAACACAGGTTCATTGGCAGATTTGGCACAGGGCATGACCCTTCACTCTCTCTAGCTGCACGTGTGTCGGGCAACCCCGAGTTAATCTCATCATTGTTTTGATCATAACGCGCTTTCTGGTTTAACTACACATGATGTTCTCAATGTGCTTTAGTAGTGGTAGCTTCTAGACAGGAGGAATAGGATTTATTGCGTGTCCCCAGACATCAGTTTGTGCGTTTAGCCTATATACTGTAGGGTTGGTGCAGATCTGTGCTCTCAGCCTATGTGAGCTTCAATAGAGTCAACGGTATGTGGATATTGATAATAGCAATGTGATTAATTGAAATTAAGTGGACTCTCTGACATTTTTGATTGAGTTCCCACAACTGTTCAAGGGCATTTAAACTGACAGTATTTATTGAATTGTACTTTTAATGGGGACATTTGACACCTGCCTGTCCAAAGTCCACTGGCAGTCTTTATTCTCTTTGCCAAAGTCCTCAAACTTCTCAACCTTTTGCTCTTGTCTTCTTTAGAAGTCACACACACACACACACGCACGCACGCACGCACGCACGCACGCACACACACACACACACACACACACACACACACACACACACACACACACACACACACACACACACACACACACACACACACACACACACACACACACACACAGGGAGAGAGAGAGCAGAAAATCCATTGTACTGTACCACACATCAAAGTACTGTGCAGGGGTGGGCTGCTGAATCAACAACAATATGCTCTGGGCTGCTGCCTCAGATCTCCTTGGAATTAAGTCTCCAAGTTCAAGGCCATGATCACGATGTGTGTTAATTGGCCCAAACACTAAGCGCAAATGTGTGTGTGTGTGTGTGTGTGTGTGTGTGTGTGTGTGTGTGTGTGTGTGTGTGTGTGTGTGTGTGTGTGCGTGTGCGTGCTCGCGCTCGCGTGTGTGTGTGTGCGTGTGGTGGAAATCCTTACGTCACATTCTCTTGTCTCAGGAGGGCATGGGTTTAAACCTCTCTCTTTTGAACTATGGCATGCTTCCACTTTACCCCTCCTCCCCAGCTCAAGTCAGTGTTCAGCCTTAATGATTCCTCTGTGTGATTTCATTGCAGAGTAGTGATAAAAGTTCCGCAGTGCTCTTGCTCTGTCTCCCTCTCGGAGTCCCCCCCCCTCTCACACACACACACACACACGCGCACACACACGCATGCACGCACACGCACGCACACACGCACGCACGCACACACGCACACACACACACACACACACACACACACACACACACACACACACACGCACACGTACATTTTGCCACCTCTCATAAATTACTGTTTTCTGCCCTCTCATCGATTTGGGTGTACTATAAGGAGTCCAGTCAGCTGCAGTTTGGGTCCAGCTCTGTCAGAACCGGTGCCAGCGTACTAAAGCTTTTCATTACTGTATCTCAGAGTATTGCTCTCTCTCGCTCTCTCTCTCTTTCTCTCTCTCGCTCTCTCTTCCTCTATTCAATCCAAAGGGGCTTTATTGGCACGGGAAACCCGCATTTACATTGCTCTCTCTCTTTCTCTCTCTCAGCCATCAACATGATGAAGGACTGCCTGCAGTTCCTCGTAGAGCCAGCTAAAAAGCTTAAGATCCGTCTCAAGGTATACAAATTCACTGCTGCACTCAATTCACCACTTTGTAATGTGCAATTCCTGCCCCTTTACGCACCCTCAGAGGATGATTACAGAAGTCCAAAATTCAAACACGAAGTTCAAGCAATGAATATTTTATATTACTTTGTTCCAGGAGTCTCGTAAGAAAGTGAGGCATGAGAAGAAACACTCCTTAGTAGAGAGTCAGTTATTCATAATGGAACTGGCCCGAGAACTCAACAAACTGTGCCAGGTAATCTCTCTCTCTCTCTCTCGTCCCATTTATTAATTATCTAATTATATATATAACATTTATTTATATGTGTCTCTCTTTCTCTCTCTCTCTCCCTTTCAATCAATGCCCCTCTATCATCATAGAGGTCAAATGTCCTCTGCCATATCTGGACCAGTGAGGATACATGGTCTCCCAGTGTGTGTGTCGGGACTTCATAGTGGAATGGGCTGCAGTGCTAGAGAAAAGAATACAGGTACCAACCCTATATCACTGCATGGGGAAAAATAAAACATAACATTCAATGTATGGGTCTGCACTGCAGTGCTAGAGAGAAGACTACAGTTACCAACCCTATCGCTGCATGGAGAAAATGAACATAACATTCAATGTATGGTCTGCAGTGCTAGAGAAAAGAATACAAGTATCAGCCAACCCTATCACTGCATGGGAAAGACAAACATAACATTCAATGTAATATTCTGCACTGCTAGAGAAAATAATACAGGTACCAGCCCTATCACTGTATGGGAAACACAAACATAAATTTCAATGTATGGGTCTGCAGTGCTAGATAGAAGAATGCAGGTACCAGCCGTACCGCACTGCATTAAAAATGAACTATAACATTCAATACAAACCCATGGTGTCTACACACTGTCAAATCGTCAGTGTTCATTTAAATAATGTGTTTACATTAGCTCAGAGTTAGAAATGGATAAGTTAACACTAGGATTTTACTGTGTATTGACACGAGGTCGGCGCGGCCGTACAGTAGCTTAGTGGGTAGAGAGGCCATCTCTTAATTAGAAGCCCCCCCCCCCTTTTTCCATGTGTCAAAGTGTCCCTGAACAACATACTTAACCCATAACTGTTCCCCCCCAACGCTCATCATAACATCTGATCAGCATTCAGCTGGGTGAAGCTGAAAACTGAATTTCCCCCACGGGAC